>NC_056744.1:89377122-89474622 GCF_019279795.1 Protopterus annectens
ACACACAGTAAACTACAGTTTTCCTTAAGAGCACACAGAGATCACAGTCAGTCTGGGGCTGTTTCTCCCTTTCGCTCCAGATCCCAAACAAGACTCCCCAGTGGCACAGCTATAGGGTCCAGATCTCAGCCTAGTGGTCAAACTAAAACCTCCAGCACCCTCTCTGTCCAACCAGTGCTTTGTGTCCCTGCCTAAGTAGCTGACACACACACACACACACACACACACACACACACACACACACACACACACACACACACATACACACACGCACACACTTTGAGATATGAGTTATATACAAACACACAGACACTCCTGGGGAAGGGTGGCACCGGTTCTCCAGCTATGCCCCTTCTGCCCAGACTATACAGTAGTACCACTTGCCACCAACCACTAATGTCAGCTACTAATAAGGCCCTTATCAAAGTGTGTCCAATTATCACTGTGCAATATTATTATCCAAATGGTAAGTGTGATGAACAGCAAAGCTTATTTGGGGTGGCTTGGAAAGTATCACTATATACATGCAATGTACTCCAGAACTTAAATTATTTAATAATAAATAATAAAAACTCAAGACAATACTTCTTACTACACAGTGCTAGTCGAGAGTTCAGAGATCACAGGAAAATGCTTAACATAATATTGTAGAATAGTTCTGACATCAGTACAGAAAATAACTAGTCTAACCTTCCTATTTCCTAGCTATTTCTAAGAGAGACACTAAAGTCTAAGATCCAGAGCACAGGCAGAGTGCTGGTGAGTTGCATGTTCTCAAGACAAATGCAAAAATGCTCCCTCTCTCTCTCTGTCCTTAAATTGATGCTCTACACTGACCGCCTTAAAAAACTCCAGCTTTACTCCATAGCATATCGCCTACTCCGAGGTGATCTCTGCCTAACATATAAAGCTATGTTAAACCCAGAGCTGTTGGACATGCTACACCTAAAGAAATCCCAATCCCTCTGAGCTACACACTCTAGGGACCTAAACCTTGTCACCACAATAAACAGGACATGCTGGAGGGATAGATTCCTGTCCCAGAGACCTCCCATACTCTGGAACAGGCTACCCAACTATGTCAAGCAAAGTTCTTCATTAGCACTCTTCAAGAAAAATCTTGATGAGTGGATGGGAAATAGGAAATACACCTTGGGGATTACTTCTCTGTCTCTGCTCGACAGTGGCACAGGAAAATAACTTTCTTGGGTAGCGTAAGCCAGGGAATCTTGTTGGCTAGGATTACGTAGGCCCTTGGGCCGATAGCCTAGTACCTACCTATGAACCTATAACACAGTACCACTGACTCATTTCAGATTACATTATTATTCTCTGTTTCCAACAGAAAATCAGAGTATAACAGTCCTTTTGATCTTGCAGCTGGTCAGGAAGCCAGAGCAATAAAAGACATTATACATGTAAATTCTAGCCATCAACTCTGGTCTCAAAACAATAGAAAGAATCCCTTCATCCAAACATCTTGGATCCGAGTTTTGAGATCAAATAATTATACAGTGCTTGACTTATCAGCTTTCCTCCAGCAGAGTGCAATGTGGTTACATTTTTGAAGTTCAACATCCAATACAACTTTCTTATTTAAGAGAACAATCCCGTGGCTTATATTAATATTTACAAATGACAGAATTATCTACAACAAAATTCTATCTAGCTAGGCTGGCAGCCTTCACATATCTTCCCACACCCCCCCTGAGAATTCAAGCTAGTTTTTCAAGTGACCCTTGAGAAACATTGCTTGAGAGAGTTAGGCCTATCTGAGTATACCTTCTCCCATTCTGTGTCTTGACAGCCCATCTGCATTGGTATTGCTACTCCCACTGTGGTGCTGCACGGACATATCATATGCTTGCAACCCTAGACTCCATCTTAGCAACTTGGCATTTTGTTGGCTGACTCTATTTAACCATGTTAGGGGAGTGTGATCTGTCATTACAGTGAATTTTCTTCCATACAGATAAGGCTGATGTTTCTGCAGTGCCCACACTATAGCTAGACATTCCTTTTCTACAGCTGTATAGCATTCCTCTCTGGGTTGGAGCCTATGACTGAGATAAACCACTGGGTGCTCTTCTCCCTCTGAAGAAATCTGGCTAAGTACAGTCCCCACCCCATGGTTTGAAGCATCCACCTGCACAATAAATAATTTACTGCAATTTGACCTGGCTAATACAGAGGGTCCTCCCAAAGCTTCTTTAAGCTTCTGGAATGCCTCCTCACATGCTGGGGTCCACACTACCTTATCTGGCCTGTTTTTCCTTGTCAGGTCTGTGAAGGGAGCAGCTATGGTACTATAACTGGGACGGACTTTCTGTTGTACCCTGCTGTCCCTAAGAATGCCCTCACCTGCTTTTTGATAACAGGTGCAGGCAATGCCTGAATGGATTCTATTATGGCAGGCTCTGGCCTGATCTTACCACTCCCCACTCTATGTCCCAGGTAGGAGACCTCTGCCATACCCACCTGTCATTTGCTGGGCTTAATGGTCAGCCCTGACCTCTGTAGTCTGCCCAGCACTTCCCTGAAATGTTGAAGGTGCTCTTGCCAGGAATGGCTGTAGATGGCAATATCATCTAGGTAAGCAAGGGCAAACCCTCCTGCTCCTGCTAGGATATGATCTACCAGCCTCTGAAAAGTTGATGTGGCATTTTTCATCCCAAAGGTCATCTTTGTAAACTCATACAAGCCAAAAGGAGTCACAAAGGCTGACTTCTCTCTCGCATTGGGAGTCAAGGGCACCTGCCAGTAACCCTTGGTAAGATCAATGGTGGTAAGATACTTAGCCCCACCCAGCTGGTCTAGGGCCTCATCTGTCCTAGGTATGAGGTAAGCTTCTAACTCTGTGTGACTATTTAATTTCGTGTAGTCCACACAGAACCTGGTGCTGCTATCCTTCTTTGGCACCAGCACCATTGAAGAGGCCAAGGGACTGTTGGATTCTTGAATTACCCCTAGTTCCAACATCTCCTGTATCTCCTCCCACAGAGTCTGTTTGACTGTCTCAGGCACCCTATAAGGGGCCTGCTTAGTAAGCCTTTGGGGTCCTGTATCCACCTGGTGCTGCACCAGGTGGGTACACCCTGGCTTCCCAGTGAACATGTCCCCAAACTCCTGAAACATTGCTTGTATTTCTCGAATCTGGGTAGGAGATAGCTGCTGGGACATTGCTACCCCTTCCACTGAGGTGTCAGTATGAGCCTCAAGCACTAGCAACTGCTGTATTCTCTCACCTTCTAGCCCTTCTTCAGGGGTCCACTCTCTATACAGTAACCCTTTGTCCCAGTATACAGATTCCCCCTTCCCTTGAGAATCAGGTCCCTCACTAGCTACCTCGCTCAGGCCTTGCAATGTAGGGTCTAAGAGCTGAGCCTATCTCAGCTTTCTCTTTGTAACCCTTTCCAGCTCCCATTCCACAGGAAGTCTGGCATCCTCTAACAGTGGTGCCTCACTGTCAGCCTGGGTACTACTACTCACCTCTACCTTTGCAGTCACTCTGTACAGTGGAACATCAGTACCCACAAGCAGCTGTGGTTCACCCTCAGTCTCACTGCTACAGCATAGCTTCCTCCCTGAAGTAACCACCTCACCAGTCCTGGCTGCAAGTATGCAGTCTGTCTGGGTCTCCCCCAGGCTACCATACTCACATGCTTGTCTCGAAGTATGACTGTGTGTAACTGCATTAACATAGTACTGCCTCATCAAAATCCTTCCCTATCAGGACATCTGCAGGATGGTAGTTTGGTACCCCTGTTGTCTCTAGACAACTTACTATTATCATTTTGTCTTTCCCACTTACTGACTCTCTCATCTTTTGTTCCCCACTTTGCCTCAGTGGACATCTGTATGCCACATGGCCCCACTGGTTGCATTCAAAACATTTAACCCTAGGTCCTGGACATGTACCTGGACTAGTGGCTTCCCCTACTACTGGCAGATTCTGTTGCAGCAGTCTGGACTGCCCACCATGTGTTCCTTTAGACCCATGAGCAGTACTGGGGCTCCCTTTTCTGTGCAGTGATGCCCTGCTTGCTAGGTATAGGTCTCCCTTCTTCCACAACTCCTCCGAAGTAGCACATACAGCAGTATAATTAAAATAGTGAACGTTAGACATTTTGGACAAAATAGTTACAGCTTTACCATGGAGTAAGAGGGTTAGGAACTGAACCCAGAGCCTTTGGTCAACATCATACTGTTTATATACCCTCTGAAACATATGAATGAAACATTTAAAATTATCCCCCTCTGTGAACTGCGGAAGAAATTTACTGACCTTTTGTATTTCTGGGGTCCGGTTACTCCCTTCCCCATTACCTCCATGACTCTCGTGAAGAGTCAGCATCTCCTTTTCGTGTTGCCTCTGTCGCTTCTTTTCCACAGCTTCCATTTCCAAACACCTGGCCTCCAACTCTCTTTAGCTCCAGATGGATTTTTACGTCCTCTGCACAAAGGTTGAGCTGTCCATTCCCTGAGTTTTGTACATCTCCACGGCCAGTCTGATCATCCTCCTGGTTGCTGTTTTCTGATGCAGCTGTGACTAAAGCTGCAATCATGTCTGCCTTAGTCAGGTTTCCCCTGTACTAGTCCTTTAGCCTGGCACATCTTAGCCAACTGGCTCCTTGTCAGCTTTCCATACTGTTCTGCTGACATGCTTGCCTGCTCTCCCTGACTAACTAAGGTCACAAAAGAAATAAAACAATTCTGATCTGAACTCTGAATATCCACTGCATGGCTGATTTAGAGTACAATATCCCCTCCAGTGGTCACTATACACAAGCTACAGGAATTTACTATACATAACAAAAGCCAATTGCCAACCAATTAATATGTGGCGTGGCTATCCCACCACTGCCAAACAATTAATATGTGATGTCCATGCACTGGCCCAGCAATCAAGGAACCTCAATCCTCACCACTAACACCAGTGAGGGGTGTCCACATTGGGAAGAATAGCAAATAAACACACAGTAAAGTACAATTCTCCTTAAGAGCACACAGAGATCACAGTCAGTCTGGGGCTGGTTTCTCCCTTTCTCTCCAGATCCCCAATAAGACTCCCCACTGGCACAGCTATAGGGTCCAGATCTCAGCCTAGTGATCAAGCTAAAACCTCCAGCACCCTGTATGTCCAACCAGTGCTTCGTATCCCTGCCCAAGTAGCTGACACACATACATTTTGAGATATGAGTTATATACAAACACACAGACACTCCTGGGGAAGGCTGGCACAGGTTTTCCAGCTATGCCCATTCTGCCCAGACTATATGGTAGTACCACTTGCCACCATCCACTAATATCAGCTACTAAGACCCTTATCAAAGGGTGCCCAATTATTACTGTACAATACTATTATCCAAATGGTAAGTGTGAAGAACAGCAAGGCTTATTTGGGGTGGCTTGGACAGTATCACTATATACATGCAATGTACTCTAGAGCTTAAATTATCTCTACACACAACAGCCACAGTTGAAAAATTTAAAAGATATTTAATAATAAATAATAGAAACACAAAACAATACTTCTTACTCCACAGTGCTAGTCGAGAGTTCACAGATCACAGGCAAATGCTTAAAATAATATCATAGAATAGTTCTGACATCAATACAAAAAACAACTAGTCTAATCTTCCTATTTCCTAGCTATTTCTAAGAGAGACAGTAAATTCTAATATCCTACTTACATACAGACAACAGTCAGAGTGCTGGTGAGCTGGATGTTCTCAAGACAAATGCAAAAATGCTCACTCTCTCTCTCTCTCTCTCTCTCTGTCCTTAAATTGATAACCCAGTACGACTGACTCATTTCAGATTACAACATTATTCTCTGTTTCCTAGGCTAACAGAAACTCAGAGTGTAACAGCCCTTTTGATCTTGCAGCTGGAAGCCAGAGCAATAAAATACATTATACGTGCAAATTCTAGCCATTAACTCTAGTCTCAAAACAATTAAAAGAATTCCTTCATCCAGACATCTTGGCTCCGTGTTTTGAAATCAAACAATTATGCAATGCTTGACTTATCAACTTTCCTCAAGCAGAGTGCAATGTGGTCACATTTGTGAAGTTCAACATCCAATACAATTTACTTATTTATGAGAACAAGCCTGTGGCTTATATTAATATTTACAAATGACAGAATTATCTACAAAATTCTATCTAGCTAAGCTGGCAGCCTTCACATATCTTCACAGATCTCACTGTAAATAATTCTTAGAAATGTACATTATAGCATTGAACTATTCTAAGATAATATTCACTGTCTTTTTTGTTGTTTCATTGTCTGCTGTTACACTGTTTCAGATAGGTTCAAATACCCATCTGCACTGTCCCTGTGAAAAACATACACTACTGCCTTCAAATCACATTGATGGGCTCAGGTATGGTTCTCAGATTCCTGGAATACTGTAATCAGAATGGGATGCTATCCCAAAGTAACAGACTACACTCAGCCATAGATACATAAGAGGATGAAATTTATGGAAGATGGCAATAAGGTGTTCCTGAAGCCTGTCTCATCACAGTTTTCACTATATTATTCCCCTACAAGTACAGCAAGAAGTGTGTAAAACAGTGGTTATGGAAGCCATAATACTTTACATGCTGACTGCTGTGCACAGATCAGATGCAGCTGCCACCTTCAGTCCTCTACACAACCAAGGACAGATGAAAGATTGGCAGAAGTTTCTCAGAACAGCATAACCCATTCCTGCCCCCTTCCTGTTAGCATTCCGCTAACCTCCCATGACTGTTGATACAATTCAGTGAAATGTTCTCCCATAACTGTTGATACAATTCCATGGAATGTTCACAATTTCATTATGACACTTCATTTAATGGTGCCTAAGATATCCTCAAGTCACTTCCCATATTACACATTAATGGTGGAGAAGTACACAGATGAATATTAACTAGGTACTCCAGTGAACTTGTGCTTTATTTTAACTAAATCCTGGAGTTTGTTAACAGTGTATGCAGAGCCGGAGTAATGTAGAATACAAGCATGCATTTAATGTATTCAAAAGATGCACTAAAACATTTAAAACTGAGATTAAGTAAAGCAGGAAATATTGATAAATTATGAACTAGCTACACAGCACAATTCAGTACTTAATAAAATAAGCACATTTCGACAGGGTCATGTTGTGAGACAAAAGGCAGTAGTTATTACAGTAAGACAGTGTCCCAAGTGAAAGGTCCGATCATTTTAAACCCAATCCCTTGATACATCTTGAGACAGCATACCCTTAATCAGTTACTAACACCTCAGAAATACTGACTTCTCGGAAACTGGTACCAAGTTCAACAACATGCTGGTAAAGTAATATCGCAAAAATATTCTTTACATCACTGCAAAACTGGGATTAGCCAAACATATACAAAGTAGCATCCTTGCAAAAGAAAGTAACTCCAGAGGTGTCATGTGCATATACCACAGAAACTAACAGCATTTATAATCAAATTTGATTCTGCAAAGATAGGCAAACAGAAATGGATTCATCCTGCTGTGAAACCTATTCATTTAAGCTACAGTATTCTGAGGTTGTTTTGACTTTCAAATAGCTCCAAGTATAGGTGCTAAGAAAAAAAGTCAGAGAGCTAAATGAAAACCAGTCACACGTTCATATATCAAACACTGTGAAAGAAAACATAAAACATTACTATAAAGCATATTATGAATTTTTGTAGTATTGAAAGATGGTTTGGACTCCCTAGTCTGTTCATTCCACCATCTATTGGATAATGGAAAGAAGATCTTGCTTAATCAGCATTTTGTTTTATTTACTTTATTTTTCTTTTTTTGTTAATCATACTAGACCTAATTCTATCATATTTGTTCCATGCTCTCTTGAATTTTATAACTATTTTTGTTTGCTGTACATCTTAGGTCAGTGGTTTGAAGCACTCACAACCACAAATGTTTCTATAAAATAATCCATCCTTGCACCTCCCCTGAGTCATCACCCTAAATCTTCAATTTCTGATATCCTATACATTGTTTTTTTAACTGATGATGGCCACTTGAAGCATTGATCCCACTGAGGTACTAATATGTTTCTACTGTATTGCCACTAGATCTTATTTCTTCATTATAATATATGTCAAACTCTTATAGGTTATTTTTATATGAGGTCTTGTTTAGAAGTTACAAAGAGACATTGATTTTTGGTTATTAAAACAATGAAAGTCCATTTTTTATTTGAATTCAAGAAATTATACGACTAATTGTTAAGTGTAATTTTCAGTCATTACTTTGATTCTCATATGATTTTATAGGTCACCTATATAAGAGCAAAATTAAAACACGTTCTAAGTTCTAAATGCTAAAAACCATGAACCAAGTAAAAAAGACACTGTAGCCAGACGATGACACAGAATCCAGCAGACTAGTGCAATTATTTATTGATTTAAGTGCTTTTCATTTGCTACTATAAGCAAACTTCTTCAGAAAACATTTTTAATTTTAAAAACACGTTTAAATAGTCACAGTTAATACTTATTAAACCAATCACCACTCACACCATATTAACCACTCTCTTAAAGACATCTAACCTACTTAAAAATATATATGTATATGTACCAATACATTGACACTGGTTTGAACTATTATTAACAAAGTATAATGTACTGCCAAGTCATATTGTCAAAGGTAGTACAATCAAAGTGAGCAATTCCAACTGTAATAATCATATTGTACTAATAAGCTAGTAAAATGCATTAAATATAATGTAATAAACAAGTGTACTTAATATACTAATATACCAGTACACTAATATATTACACTCTATACTTCGCCCTATGTTAAAAAATATATATAGTACAGTATTTTAAATAATATTTAAAAATGTCTAA
The DNA here is from genome assembly GCF_019279795.1 of Protopterus annectens. NCBI lineage: Eukaryota > Metazoa > Chordata > Ceratodontiformes > Protopteridae > Protopterus > Protopterus annectens. The sequence goes on from NC_056744.1 coordinate 89,385,984, forward strand.
AATAAATATTTAATATGTCTTGGCAAATCAGATTAAATGCTTACAACTTTCCTGGGTTGAATGAAACATGTTCGATTAGTAGCATTCTCAAGTTAAGGAGCCTTAGGCGTTGATGTTGTGCTTTCTTTATAGTAGGTATTCTTTGTAATAGATATTATTGGTATTTAAATATTTATTTTAAACATTTTTAAATATTATTTAAAATACTGTACTATAGATATTTTTTAACAGAGGGCGAAGTATAGAGTGTAATATATCAGTATACTGGTATATTAGTATATTAAGTACACTTGTTTATTACATTATATTTAGTGCATTTTACTAGCTTATTAGTACAATATGATTATTACAGTTGGAATTGCTAACTTTGATTGTACTACTTTTGACAATATGACTTGGCAGTACATTATACTATGTTGATAATAGTTCAAACCAGTGTCAATGTATTAGTGGTACACATACATATATATTTTTAAGTAGGTTAGATGTCTTTAAGAGAGTGGTTAATATGGTGTGAGCGGTGATTGGTTTAATAAGTATTAACTGTGACTATTTAAGCATGTTTTTAAAATTAAAAATGTTTTCTGAAGAAGTTTGCTTATAGTAGCAAACAAAAAGCGCTTAAATCAATAAATAATTGTACTAGTCTGCTGGATTCTGTGTCATCGACTGGCTACAGTGCCTTTTTTACTTGGTTCATGTTCTAAGTTCTGAAATGTAGAACTGATAGTTTTACAAACAGTAAATATAAGTAAGAATACAAGTTATGATGAAGCATCTCTTTCAATTGTTTGATATCAAATTGCTCATTCTGCAGTTCTGCCTGGCTCCAAGGCACAAAGGGAAGGAGCCTTCACTGTGGCCCAGGCGACCAGGGTTTGGTTAGCAGCCCTGACACAAGAAGACTGGAGCCAGGAAGGGAGGGAGAGAAGTGATTGGGCATGGGCTGCTTACCTTTCCTGGGGGGAAGAGGTGGTTCAGGAATTTGGGAGCACAAGGGAAAGTGCAATTTCTCTGGCAGAGATGGAGAAAATCATTTCCTGTGCTTTAGGAAAACAAGTGGAGCTGCTTGCTGGCAACCTCCCATGTAAAAATGTGGGGCAATCAGTGGGGACAGTCTATGGCACATCTCCTTTTAGCGCTGCAAGCCAGGGGGCCAAAGTAGAAATGTCAAGTAAAAAAGTAAACCCTTGAACCACTCCTAATGGTTGTCTATATGATGGACTTTGCCAGCTGGCCCTCATCCTGATAATGGAAATGAATGGGACAATTGGCTAAAAGGGAACTGATAGTCGACAGACAGCAGGAGCAAACAGTGGCAAAAAATTGATCAGGCTATATTGTTAGGAACACGGCTGGTCATTTTTATTTGTTTGCTCTATGTACGCAATTTGTTTCTGCTGAAATTGTATCGATTCATATGTACTTCAAGACTGCAGCCTCCTGCAGCAAGACTTGTTTCTTAATACACTTTACTGATCACTGTTTCTCTGATGTGCAGTGACCTCGGCATTAGAATATTAAAGTAAAGGGGTGGGAGCAACACTCTATGTGTCTATGTGTTGGATACAGGAGACTCTGCTCTCTGCAAAGAACACTGACTATTTTAGTACATTTGCATGTTAACTGTACAGCTTCAAGTGTCACATACATGGATGTTCTTCATGTTTCACTGTTGTAGTCATTACATTTGGGTAATCTGCTGGCAGGTTGCCCTCAGTTGGCCTGATTAACAAAGTCTTGGGTCCTGCGTCCGTTGCTGTCCCTTCTTCCATGACGTCAGGTCGTCAGGGGTATAAAACATGCAGCTGACACCATTACATCAGTCTTTCTTGCCATGCGGTGCCCGAAGCAGACGCAGTTCGTAAGTCCTGGACGGCCGACTCCTGAAATTTTCATTTTTGAGTTTCAAATCCGAAGTCTTCAACTAAAAAACTAAGTACCCCATTGGGGAAACTTTTTCTTGCTCCTTACCGATGTCAGTAAAAGTTAATAATTGCATTACTTGTGGGAAGCAAATACCTCATAAGGATTGTCATTTGTACTGTATTCTTTGCCTAGGCCCTGATCATGACGTACCTTGCTGTCAGTTTTGTGCTTTATTTAATCAATGCACTATCAAACGTCGGTACATTTTTGTTTCTAAATATTTTGGTTCATGCTTTAATTATCCAGAAATGTCGTCAGTTAGCAATCCGACAACCGGAATACCTAAAAAACGTAAAAGAAAAAGACAGAGACAGTCCGTTGAGGTCCAAAACTGCCGACGATGCTTCTCCTAAGCCAGCTGCCAGTTCGCCGGTACTCAGTGAGGTGCTTTTGCAGCCCCTGATACCCGCTACTTTTGATTCGCAGGCCTCTACAGAGACCCATTCGGAGTCCGGTATGCCGCGAGATGCTTCAATTATGGTACCCACAGATGTCTCTACCTTGCATGGGTCTGGTGCCGCTGTGCAGGCACCGGCTTCTGGTGGTGTTTTCAGGCCTACAGATTTGTATATTAGACCGATGCCATCTTCAAAACTAAGGCCAAAATCTAGACCTATGCCTAAAAAAACAATGCCTGGGCCACATGTGCAGGCCCCTATGCCTAAAAAACAAATTAGCAAAATGGCTGAAGATCTAATTACTCTGATCAGGGGTAGCCAACCCCCCCCCCCATTCTAAGAGGCCTAGGCAGGACATTGATTATAAATCTTCTGAACAGAATTCTATTTCTTCTGACTCTACTAATGACCAGGAATTATCTATTCCTACTTATGAGAACTCTGATGCAGAAGATTCCATTCCTTCTGCTTCTCCCTCTGAGGATTTTTCCTTTGGGGAAACTTTACATACCTTAAGGGAACATTTTCACTGGGAAATTCAGGATTTCTCTAAATCCAAAAAGAGACTTAGAGATTTTCTTCTTCTTCCTCAGCATAGGCCTTTGGCTATACCTCCTGTCCTAGATATTGTTGATGATGTTTTTTCAGAATCTAGTATGGCTCCTGATTCTCTGCCTCCGGCTCCTTGTAAGTCAGACAGATACTACAGGGTTCCTGACTCCCACAAATTTCTTTTCAAAAATCCTGCTGTAGATCCTGAAACCATTTCTCAGGGTCCCAAGGCCATTAAGGCTTCTACTGCTAAAAATCCTACCCCTTCTGATAGAGATTCCAGGGCGCTGGATAGATGAGGTAAGAAGGTTTACACTTCTGCAACCTTGGCAATCAGGGCTTTAAACTGTTAATTCCATATGCTAAAATATCAACAGCATATCATGGGACTGCTTAATCTGAAAATTATGTTAATTTCTGACTGTGTGGAAAACAAAGATTTACAGGATTTATTGCATTCAGCTGAACAAGTTGGAAAATATACTTTGCAATGTGGTTTTGATTTTTTGGAGGCCTCTTGCAGGGCTGCTGTAACTGGGTCTGTGCTAAGAAGGCATGCTTGGCTCAAAGAGAAAAATCTGCCTGATCACTTTAAAGCAAAATTGTTAGATGCTCCTTTACAACAGGACCGTCTCTTTGGTAATAAGGCTGAAGAAGTTTTAAACTGTGAAAGATTTCGTACAAGTGCAACCTCCAAGATTTAGTAGGCACTGGCCTACTAAGAACTGGTCCTTTCCAGTTCCTTCGAGAGCCACTCAAGTCAAACCCAGACATTCCAAAGGCTCCAGCTTTCAGTCACAAGGGACTTTCAGAACAAAACAATGGGGTGCCTTCTCTTCCAAATCTGGAAACAACAAGACACCTCCCTATGGTAAGCAGTCTCACTGACTTCCCTTTACACTTACCAAGCACTTACCTTTTAGCCACCCCTTTGGAGGAAAACTGGCTCTTCGTGTAAGAAACTGGCAACTTATAACCCAGGACAAATGGGTTTTAAATATAGTATCCCAGGAATACAGATTTCATTTCCAAACGCTGCCAATTCCAAACAGATGGCCAGACCTGCCCCCAAATCAGTGGGCAGAGGCCCAGAAATAAGTACTTTCCCTCATGAGCATGGGGGCTATTCAACCAGTACCAGAAGAGGAAAAGGGACAAGGTTTCTATTCAAGACTTTTCCTGGTACCCAGAAAAGACAAATCATGGCATCCAATTCTGGACTTATCTACTCTAAACACCTTTCTAGACTTTCCGAAATTCAAGATGCTGACTCTTCACCAGTTACTTCCTATGCTAGGCAAAGATGTCTGGTTGGCAACTTTAGATTTAAAAGAGGCTTACCTGCATATCCCAATCAGGGAATCTTGCAGAAAATACCTCCGCTTCAAAGCAGGCTACTTGCATTACCAGTTCTCTGCACTGCCTTTTGGCTTATCTACTGCGCCCAGGGTCTTCACAAAGTGCCTGGCTCCAGTAAGTGCATTTTGCAGGCAAAGAAACATTCGAATATATCCATACCTGGACGATTGTCTAATTCAGGCAGAAAACAAAGACACTCTTCTAAACCATCTGGCATTTGTAAAAATGGTTCTATCTTGTCTAGGATACACTATAAACAAAAAGAAATCACAACTGGTACCCTCTCGAAAAATTACATTCCTGGGTGCAAGCTTGAATACAACTTCCCAGATAGCTTTCCTTATGCCAGAAAAGCAAATTCATTTGGTTCCTTACTTCAAACAGATGGCCACAAAAACCCTATTTTCGGCAAGGCAAATACTGCAAGCCTTGGGGTTCATGGCCTCCTGCATTCTTTTAATTCCATATGCAAGACTGCATATGAGGAAACTTCAGTGGTACTTAAAAAGTCTATAGAGGCATCATTGTCACAGCCTAGAAACAATGATTCCTATCATTCCTTGCCTGCAACTAGAGTTCCTATGGTGGGCAGAGGCCTGCCACCAAAACAAGGGACTGTCATTCACACCACCCCCTGCCACCCAAACCCTAACTACAGACACATCAGACTATGCTTGGGGGGCACATCTGGCAGGGAAGTGCATTCAGGGCAAATGGAGCCCGATTCAAATGCACCTTCATATCAATCAAAAAGAAATCCTAGCTGTGCAGAATGCACTGACAGCCTTCAAGGACTACCTTCATCCAGGACAATTAATGATAAAGACAGACAACACCACAGTTATGTGGTACATAAACAAGCAGTGGGGTACACACTCCTACCCCCTTTGCAGACTAGCTATGGCATTGTGGAACATGGCCCCACACCAATGGAAACTGGAAACATGAATTTTCAACATGTTGACAAGCAAATGGGGGAGCCCAGACATGGATCTTTTTGCCTCACCCCACAACTATCAGTTGGACAAATTTTGCACAAGGACTCATCACAAAAAAGCTTGGGAAGTGGATGCTCTCTTCTTCAGCTGGAAAAAAATATCAGTCTATGCTTTTCCCCCTCTGCCTCTGCTCTCCAAAGTCCTACTAAAAGTCAAACAGGACAAACCAAAAATGATTTTGATTGCTCCAGACTGGCCTCACCAGCACTGGTACCCACTCCTGCGCAGTGCATCACACCTTCCACCATGGCACCTGCCTCAGACACCTTACTTACTGTCTCAGCAGAACAACCAAATTCTGCACACGCAGCTTCAAAGTTTGAATCTTGCAGCGTGGCTAATCACCTCATTTCACCCTTAGCATCCCTCAGTAAACCTGTGATGGATGTCATTTTGGAGGCGAGAAGGCCTAGTACTAGAAAATCTTATGCTGACAAATGGAAAAGATTCTGTGCCTGGAACCAGTCTCAAGGGATAAGCACAGCAGTGCCCAACATTCCTCAGATTTTACACTACTTAACTGAGATGCTTCACAAAGGCCTGTCCTTTTCTTCCATAAAAATCCATGCCTCAGCCATTTCAGCTCATTACAACACAGAACCTCCCCTCTTCTCTCATCCTCTGCTATAGCAGTATCTCAGAGGGACCAAAAACTTAAGACCACCCAGGAGAGTGCCAACCCCTGCCTGGGACCTCAATTTTGTATTGGAAAAGCTCACTCTCCCTCCTTTTGAGCCAGCTGCTACTGCAGATTTTAAATTTCTCTCCTGGAAAACAGCTTTCCTCTTAGCAGTCACTTCAGCTAGAAGGATTTCCGAATTACAGGCTCTTATGGCAGAGGAGCCTTTCATCATTTTTCATGCGGACAGGGTATCTCTCAGGACCAATCCATCCTTCATGCCTAAGGTGGTATCCAGTGTGGCTCTTAATCAGACCATACATTTGCCAACTTTCTTTCCCAATTCACTGAACAAGGGGGAGCGGATTCTGCATTCATTGGATGTACACAGACAACTTAGATTTTACTTAAACAGGACAAAATCTCAAAGAAAATCTGAACAACTGCTGGTGGCATTTGCTGCAGGGGCAGAGGGAAAGGCTATTTCAAAGCAAACCATTTCCAAATGGATAAGCCATTGTATTCGTTTCTGCTATATGCACCATTGAAAACCTATCCCCCAGGGGATCAGATCCCATTTCACCAGGGCTGCATCTACTTCTACAGCCTTTCTCAGAGGTGCTACCTGGAGCTCAGTTCATACATTCACCAAACATTACCATTTACCACTTTTCTCTAAATCCAGAGTTGGCTTTGCCACTGCTGTCCTGCAGGGCCTTATAGCTGGTCCTAATGCTGTATAATTCCCTCCACCCAACCATAGCTTTGGGAATCTACCCAAATGTAATGACTGCAACAGTGAAACACGAAGAACATAGTACAGTTGTATAGACTTACCATAAATGTAGATGTTCGAGTGTATTCACTGTTGCAGTCGTGGTTACCCTCCCTCCAGCCCCCTATTTTTCTCTGGCTATACCTCTACTTTCTTTCACTATGCTTAATAGCCCTTTTGGTGTATTTGCTTTTGGGATTGGAGGTAAATATTTTTTGTGTTTTTTAATTTTATTTGCTCCCCATTTGGGGGCACCTGACATCTGGGGCAAGAAAAACTGATGTAATGGCGTCGGCTGCATGTTTTATACCCTGGACGACCTGACGTCATGGAAGAAGGGACAGCAACCGACGCAGGACCTAAGACTTTGTTAATCAGGCCGACTAAGGGCAACCTGCCAGCAGATTACCCAAATGTAATGACTGCAACAGTGAATACACTCTAACATCTACATTTATGGTAAGTGTACACAACTGTACTTTATATGTAAAGGAAACAAACTGTGTCTGTAAAGGGAGGTTACCAATAAGAGGATTAGAGTTTCATGTGACCTTCTTAATTTAGTAGTTTGATTCTGTAGGAGCACACATCATATCTTCTACCTCTTTACTCTTTTTTTTACCTCTTCTCCCCAGATTCAAAAATGTGAGCTGTATCACATTGAAAGTACTGCTGCCAAAAGTCAGAACAAATACAATGTGCAACATTCCTTCTTATCAATGGCAAGGAAGTAATTAAGGTATTTAACATTTTTATTCAACTTTTTATTAAGGGTTCTACATTCAAAGACAAAACAAACACTGAAATACTTACAAGATAATGAATTTTTGTTTTTTGTTAAGAATTTTATATAACAGATGCATACCTTCAGATCTAAAAGAAATCATAAACAGAATTACCATACATAATGGTTATGTAATCCAAAAGTACAACATAACAATATAAAACTTTCTGTTGCCCCCACACACAACCAAGTCTTCATCTGACATTAAAACCTATAATTTTCAATGCTATCTATAACATAATCACAAAGAAACATTTCCAATATTCTATTAATCCTGTCCCACAATAGGGTCTACTAATTTCCTAATACTTTCCAAGTTTCTCTACTAAATATCACCCCCTATGCACATAACCTATCTGCTTTCAAATTTAACCATTTTCAGTCTCCCCAAAGGCCAAATAATGAAGTCCCATCAATAGAACAAGATGGACTACTCCAAAATTGTCCACACCACTACATATACACATCTCCTCTGAAGCCTTCAACTCACAGTATGACACCCTGCTCTATTCTTTTCATAACCTGGTCCAGAAATGTTTTGCTTCCACACATCCTCACCATAATTATCTGTGCCCACCTCTCCACATCAACAACTATCATTATCCACTGGCCTTTCCTTTTTGAAATCAACTTGAGTTTTGTACTATCTATGTAATATTTTTATTTGCATATCTCACTTTGGTACATCCCCTTATGTTTCCCACATACCTCCCATATATCTCCCCAACAAATTATCCAGTAACCATTTCACATTTTCAGTATCTCACCTCTCCTGTTTACCAAATTCTCTTTCCTCTCTAGATCCAAGTACATTTTACCCTATCTAACCTTACCCTTCTTCATTCAAATATTGGTTATGATACTCAGCTCTCAGCTCATATTTAATACTTTTTGACATATAGAGGAAGAAAGAGACAAGATTTATGTTGAAAACACAGCTTTCAAGCTAATAGAGAGCTGGAAAGCATCTACCCACATATAAAACATTTATTTTCTACTTAAAATCAAGGGATACAGGAGTTAATTGTCTAATTTAAATCACAGAGTGTAAGACTGAGAGTTTAGAAAGTTTCATGATTCATAGTAAGAAACAGGCTTATATATAAAATTAGAAAACATCAAGTCAGAGGAAGTTAACAGAAACCCACTTGATAAAATACTACATGTATATAGAGTAAGTCAGCTTTTGTGAACTGAGCTTAAAAGCATAACTGAAAAAAAAAAGTTTGTAAAATAAAGTCCATAACAATAATCTCCCCTGACCCATCTACAAGACTATTGGGTGTCATCATAGACAATAATCTAAAATTTGACCTGCATGTTAACCAAACTATCAAAACCATCAATAAAAAAATAGGGTCACTTTACAGAATAAAAGCCTTCCTAACCCCTCCAGCTAAAATTGCCATAGCTCGCTCTCACCTTCTTTCAACCCTTCTGTATGCATCCCCTCTACTCTCGAATTTAAACAAGACTGTCCTTAACAAACTCTCAATTTGCTACAACCACTTTGCCAGGTTTGCCACTGGGCTGCCTTTTAGGACACATCATTGCATCAATCTAAATCAGCTTGGGTGGCTTGAACTACCCAGCCTAATCTAGTATAACTAACTGATTATGGCCTATAAAATCCTCTATAATCGGACAATACTCCTGCACTTAAAAATATTATCACCCCCTATAACAATCCTAGACCGCTTCGATCCTCTAACAAACTACTAATTCAGACTAGCAAAATTAATAACACAGCCGGTGATTCTCTCTTTGCAAACTCTGTAAGTAGATCCTGGAACTCTCTTCCAGCTGATATTACCTTACTTTCCACCTTAGGTCAATTTAAAACTAGACTCAAACAACATTTGTCACTTAACTGGCTATGTCAATGTATCAAGCCTGGTTAACTCGTCTCCAGAATGTGTAAAAATCTTCTAACCAGTTTACTGTGTAATTTAATTTAATCCTGACTTGCGCTCAGGACTAACTGTAACCTGTGGAACTTGTTTAACTTGCTTACTTATGTAATCTCTGTAAATAATCTGTTTGTAATATATAATGCTGGTATTATGTAATGCTGTATCTGCTTACCCTTGGAGCTTTTCTCCCCGGGCCTCCGCTGAAAATGGACATGCATCCAGTCGGACTATCCCGGTCAACAAATGTAAAATAAAAAATAAATAAAATAAAATAATTAAAAATAAGAGCAAAAATTATGCCAAAAATGCTACAAAAAATAAAAATGATAAAAGGAGTCCCTTATGACCATCCACGATGGTGCTATATAAAAACAAGCAGGCAGAAACCATATCCAGTATAAACACTGTCGGCCTAGTGAGGGCCATGACTGTACCCTGAACTTCTACTCACACTCAACCCCAGATCTTCCAGTGACAGTGTACCTGGAACTCTGAATGTGTTCCTACATCAGCAAGTTCCTCTGACTCTATACAATATAACCAGGAAGTGAGTGATCTTATGGGGCTTGCATTTGTGGAGCTGGGAGCATTTATGAATGTGATGAGCCTATTGGAACCTCTGACAAGTAAAGTTACTACTGCAATGACAATAGGACATTGTCAGCGCCCCCCCATTCCTGACAGGATGACCTGTGAGATTCCTGACCTCTACCAGAGGTGCAGTCATCTGTATTTCTTTAACCCTTCTCCCAGGATAGGAAAGCTGGCTGTCACTTGCTTCAGCCTAACACCCTGGCCAGCCTTATTGATGGTCCATGTACACTTCTAAACATTGGTCACCGCTGTCACAGAGGGATACCCTGCCTCTATGCCATCTGTGACACTTGTGACTCAGAAGGATAACCTGTACCTGTGTCACTGGGTAGTAGAAATCAAAACAAATTTTCACACCAAGATCTACATACATCAAACACAATGAACAGAGTAAATGTGAAATACTTAAGTGTACTGTTGAGTTGGCTGATGTGAATACTGTATGCAACAACAGTAATGATTGTTGGTCAAAAAAATTGATTATTAAAGGCAAGACTTATGCATTTTAGCTTGACGCTATTGCAGAATATAATATATCGTTTGACTCTATGTTCAAGGCATTAAATTGTCAGTTAATAAGTACACATACATCTCTTGACTGTAGCCATTAATGTGTAAAACTTCTATGCCTATTTTAATGTATTCAGTACACAGATTAAAGCCTATGAGACGCATCGATTGTAAGTATAGCTGCAGAAAGTATAGATTATTGTTTCAAGTAATATTCTTGGATAAGTAATCAAAGAAATTAATGTCTACAAGGCAGTAGGTATGAATAAAAGGATTCATTCCATGCAGTTACAAAGAGATTCACTGACTTAGAACAGTTTGCCCCACAGCTAATGGTCATAGCAGGAAATTAGATAATATTGAGGAATTGTTCAGTTAAAATATGCAAATGGTCAAATAGAATAGTTGCATAGGCAGCTCATATATTCATACAGAATGCCAGAGTAAACTTTCGGCTTTTCCCGGTTAGGGGTCGTCACAGCGGAACTCCGGTCCGCTAATGATTGGCAGTAGATTTTTACGTGCTGGCTTGCCAGGCCTAACGCACAACCTTCAACGAAGGAACGCCCATTCACGCATGTCGACACACAGAAGACGCTCTAACTGAGAATCGAACATGCAACATCTAACTGTGAGGCGACAACGCTACCACAGCACCACCACCGCAGTATACAGAATGCCAGAGTGATGTACATTATTTCTTGCGACTGGTTTCATGTTTCAAATTTCTAGAAGTTATGCAGTTATGTGACACTGCAAGTCAATACTGAAGTCACTTGTCATAATAACAGTATCCTACCCCTCAGATTTCACTGCCCCTTATTTCCAATAAAATACACTCACATATCTAGATTTAAAAAAGAAAATAGTAAACGCACCCATTAGAACTTATTTCCCTCTTACAGCTTTTTTAATAAAGCAGTAGCATAAAAAACGTTAACTGCCACAGTATGTCAATTTTCCTGAGGCCTGACATGTCCTGCCATATCATTACACTTCCAATTCTTGCATGACAAAATCAAATCTACTGTGAAGTTTTCTAAGAATTTACTTCCCAGAGAGAAACTTATTTGTTTTGTTACAGTACTTCAGTCATTTTTCAGTTACACTCTTTAATGTTGATTATGAAGACATTTGAATGTCATGCAAATAAGATTCCCTTACCCACACATTTATAACACTTTAAATCAGAAAGACGTTCACTTTCGGAAAATATATTGTGCAATTATGAGTATTTTCCAAATTGCAGTACCTGATGCCTTTAAACTGAGCACAAACTCTTTGACTATTTTATATTTTTATATTTACTGTACTTTACTGCTCATTTTTTTTTAATTGTTCAGATGTTGTAAACTATGTACGTTAACAAAGTATTTTCTGGCATTACTATTCAAAAACACTTAATGACATATAACAGCACATACACACACACACACACACACACACACACACACACACACACACACACACACACACACACACACACACACACACTTTACTTAAGCAAATGAAATGTGGATTTTACTCTGCGAATTAGGGAAATAATCACTGACATCAACTCTTACCTGGTAGTTATAGTCCTAAACTTGCTGCATATATGATACAACACTGTACCTCTGCTCAGCAGAAGGACAGCAGAGTGTCAAAGGCTGTACACGTCTAGTGCAAGCTGCAACAGCTTGACTGCATACATGCAATGCACATTTCAGTAAATCTCTAGACAATGATAAAAAAGATGAGACAGAGGGCACACTAAAGCATTTGCATTTAATTAGATTTAATGACCTGATCACAAAGGTACTTTCCAACAGGCAGGTAATTAAATGCAAACTGCACATGAAATTGTTGGCAAATCATAAGATATCTCTATCAAGGAATAGTATCAAAGCTTGTTATGGGGGAAAATCCAAAACTGTGATGAAGCAAACCTCAGCCTGCAAAAAGCCCTTGAACAAACTTTTTTCCCCTAGGTCTAAAGTCCTCTATACTAGTATTTTTTAATGGTGCAGTGTACAACAAACATATTAAATTTATTAATCTGGATTGCTTTGCATTATCCAGTACTCCACAAATGTGGTATAGGGTATGCATCAGTTATAATAAACATGTTCTGGTTCCACTTATACTCAGCTATTGATTTCTATATGGACTGGTCAGTTTAATAGGAGGTCATGCAGCTGTCCTCCGTGTGCTCATGCAATCACCAGCAGATGATGGGTGAACATCAGAACAATAGGTAATCCCAGCCTGAGGTCAAACAAGGCTAGACTTTATAAACCAATCAATGGCATTGAAAAAACATTCCTTATGATCTAGACACTACTGCACACAATCATATTGCATGCTATGTTTACACTGTCATGACAGCAAAAGTCAATATAAATGTAGCCACATATAAATGTCTACCAATGCAGTACAGCAAAGCACTCTTAACAATGGCATTTAGTTGGGTAAGAACACAGCACAGAAATGTTATTCAAAGTCACCAAAACATTAACACAAACATAAACTCTGGCATGATATTAAGCCCAAATGACCCACCAATCTGATATTATTTTCTGTTTAAGATGCAATTCTTACTTATCTAATAGCTTATCAGCTCATTGTTAACTCTGAAGCACTCTAACCAGCAGGGCACCTCTGTTACTACCTGCCCTTTTCTCCATCTTCAGAGTGTGCACTTATGTGAACTGTACGAACTAGCATTACTGACACCACATATGCACTATGAGTCCTAAAGAGGATTTAAGGTATCTAAGATATAATATTGTACAGTCAGAAATGAAGCATAATGGTGTAGAATGTGTTCTATGATCACCTCAGTAAATTACCATCAGAAAAATCATTTCCTCAAAAGAAAAAAAAAAAGAGTCAGGTGTGGCTCAAATTAAAGTTAATGAACTAAAGATCCTCTCAGTACCATTTTCTGTACATTCAAGTTTGAGACAGAAAACTCACTTGTAGGGGTAGCCTTTCAACAAGTTATATCCAGTGTAAATACAAAATTTGTCATTATGGTTGGCAAAAATGTTGTCTGGAAACCCTTACTACATGATTTTAGCCATCCGTCTTTTTAACTTAGTTACTGGACTTTCGGTATACCGTGTTCTTGTCTTTGCTCCTCACTTGACTGCTTGGAATTACTGTACATAATACATACCTCAATACGATTTGTCATTTTTAATGTTATCTTATTCCTGTCTTTGTATATCCTTGACAGGTTATCTGTGATCAGAGCATACCCTGGTAAACAACCTTAAACAAACAAATATATAAATAAGCAAGCAAACAAATAAAAAAAATGACAAAATGGATAAAGCCTCTGGCTGTGACAGCTTACTAGATACCCAGCATCTTACCTGAACCCATCAGTGACTGTCGACATTTATTGTGTGAGATTGTACAAAACTTCAGAAGCTGTACATATTCTGCTACTCCAGAAATATGAGGAACCCCAGTGTTAAGTGCTTCAATCAAACTCTGCTCTTTGTAATCTGAAGCATACTGTCCCACTTCTTATTTGTTGATGTTATTCATTTTCTTAGTTTGGTATGTTTGGATATTGCAAATGACATGCCCCCTTTGTGCCTCTTTGTGCAAAAGGTACATTAACTTTAATAATCTGTCCTCTACCATATCCTAGATAAAGGCCACATGTCTCAGAGATCAAGCCCTTTGTTATTCACAGATATTCCCAATTTAAAATTCACCTCACCAAATTTCATAAAGTTTGTAAATTCCACTCTTTCACCTTTTCCAAGCCCGACTGACACTGACACTACAACTCAGTTTGGAGAATGTTTTCATGATACTGTACAAAACAATCTGATTGCTAATCTTAGGACTGACTGCTACAATTCTCAGCATGACTGCCATGTCTTCACTCTGCAAAAAAACATTATCAAGTTTAGTGTATGATTTCCTCCACAAGCTGAAACTGGGTCAGCTTTAACTAGGAACCTACATCTTAAATTCATAAAACTTCAGTAAGCACTATTGCTCATCAGTTTATGTACAAATTAACATATCTCACAATGAAGGTCTCATTCTTAGTGCCTGTTAAAAGGCACATGTTGTGGAAATACGTATGGAGAAGCCTCAGATGGAAACAGATCAGTAAGGGGGCCTTGTTCCTAGAATCTGGATAAAAGGCACTTAAAATGCCCCTACACAAAGAAGGAACAATTTGCCACAGAAACATAATTAAACTGAACATTTATTATCACAGAGGATTCCTGCCTCCCTTATAAAAATATTCCATTACCATGCATTCATTCATTACTATTTCAATATCTAAATAAATATATTTTTATATTAAATTCACATTATAATTTCAGGCCTAAACATGACACTAATACTTCCTTATTGGATGCTGTATATATGTAACTGACTCAGTCATGGCTGATTGTTGAATCTTTCTTTGTTTTAATATTTTCAAAGCATTTAATACCGCTAATTATGCAACACTTCTCATGACCCTAATTAGTTATAGTCCTTCTCCTATTGCCTAATAAATGGTTCATAAGCTATATATAAAAAAGGTACTAACCAGTCATATGGAATGGTGTCATTATCTCATATCTATTAAATGTTTCTACTAGAATCCTTCATGGCTTAGTGATAGGACTGCTCTTTTTTACTATCTTTGTGAATGATACAAACTGTTACTGTCAAGAAGTAAAACTGGTTCAATATTCCTAATTTATTAAAGCCAAATCATGATATTTCTGAACTCTCCAAGAAGGTAATCTCAGAAACACAAAACAATCCAGGAAGTCCTTAAAGTCACTCAGCAGAAAAACATTATTCCCAAAATCATAAACTAACCCTCTCCTTTCCCCAAACCATTAGATGACATTTCTGACAATATTTTTCTCATCTCAACTACATTTTCTTTCAATTTCAGCATTACAAATAATGTCACTCATCTCCCACCCTTACATAAATGACTTTACCTTCCCCATCTTCACTTTAATTTCTAGCAAAGCACCTTGAAGAAGTTAATTACAAATTCAGTTCACAATTTTAACATTTTCATCCCAAATTAGTGAATACTAAACCTTATATTTTTTCCATATCTCTTGCTCAAATCCTCATCTTATTGCTTACCACTAATATTCTTCTTCTAGTTTCGAGAATACTACAATCATCCTTTTACCAAAAGCCCCTTTATGCAATGCTGCCTCAGATTACAGGCCTATCTCAACCTCTTTTCATTAGCAATTAGTTTCAAAAGGATTATTTGCAATCAAATTCTAAAATGCATTCAAACATACATCTCCTCTCGAGAAAGCAAAAGATTTAGAGCAAAACATAGCACACAGATTGCTATTCCCCCCTTTACATCAGAAACATATGAATATAAGAAAAAAGGCAATTAACTGGGGCCATTTTTCTTGACCTAAAGATAACTTTCAAAACTTCAAATTTCAACTTTCTTATTAGCAAATTAACAGAGTTTAGCTTCTACTTTGAAGTAGTACAATGGTTTGAGAACTATCTTAGCAAAATAATGTTTTGCATTACTGGACAACATGGTTACTCATCATCAGAAACTATTAATATGGAAGTACCTTCAGGTTCTGTTCAAGGCCCCCACCTCTTTTCCTTAAACATCAACAGCCGTCCCTGGGATTTGCAAATTCTCAAAACATTGTTTTTATACAGATGATTAAGTGTTTACCTCTGCACACTGATTTCCTCATGTAGTCACTGAAAACTTACAAAATTATTCTGCCTTTATTTGGAATTGGCTGATTCAGACTAAGCTCTCAATAAGCACTTCAGAATATTCAGTCACGCTGTTTGGTACTTCGGAAAAACTAGCAAAATACTCCATTCTACATATTTCAGACACTGCTGGGAACAATACCTACTCCACAAAATTACAGAAGTATGTAAATATTTTTATTGATGACATGGTCTCTTTTCATTATCATACCAATTCAATATATTCCAAAGTCCCCCTTAAGCTCAAAATAGTATACTAATTCTCCAATCTACTTACTTCTGAGGCACATCAAGTTATTGCTATTAATGTCTTAATGCCAAGGGTTGAATATGCTGTTCCTATTATAGACCCCTGTCTACTCAAAACACCACAGTACTTCTAAATATATATGTACCTATCCAGCCCTACACAGCATCATTAAACATCTGTTACCAAAGCCACATGACTCACAATCCCTTCTTAGTCAACCTAGTTGCTTAACACTTCACCTTCAAACAACTCAATCATAAATTTTGCCCGCCTCTGGGAAATAGGGTAATTGTGCATTAGTCTTTGTAGTCTCTACGTAGTAAAATAGGCATTAAACTCTGAAGGCCTCCTTTTTACCTTAGCTTTCTGTAAGAAATCATTCTTCAGATTTGTCCCTGAATATTGGAGTACCTTAATATGAATATTAGCACTTTTCAGGATTTTTCAATGTATAAAAAATTAAAGCAATGCTTGATAAAGGGATAACAGTGCTCTTGATTTAAGAATGCAGGTTAATTCCCTTTGCTGCTATCTACTGCCATATCCTTTACTTGCATATTGCCTTTCTGGTAAAATAATATGTTGCTTTTAAAACTGTATTATTTGTACTGGTATTACTAGCTAGTTTTGAACTGTTTGCCTCATTTTAATTTTGTTGACCACAGTGTGATTTCAATTATTCTTTTGTATTATTTGACATTGTTTATCTTTTTATATAATATTATTATGTTTGCTTCTGTTCGACTCTGTCATTTTAAATGGTTTTCTTCTTTTGTACTTTATAATGTCTTGTGGCCTAGGCAGAGTCTGAAAAGGTTCCTGTATCAGTCTTCTAACCAGGTTAACAAACTTTAAATAAAGAAACATAGTGATGACTGTATAATTCTTCTCACACATAATCATTATGAACAATGTTAGACTTAAATATAGCTTTTTATGCTTAACATGAGACTAGTTCTTCAGTACTGAGAGGTGCTTAAGATGTCTTTGTTAAGTATATTTCTTACATCAAAAAGCTCCTTAACAAAGTTGCCTTTTTTCTTGAATTCTGAGCATAATCATAGGGATCCATGCACTACAGACAATTACAATTCATTAAGCACTACATAAGGTAGGCTCCACAGACTTAATAATTCCTCTCCCACTGTGTTCAGTTATCTACAACTTATATGTACTTACTCCTTTCACTACTCTATTCTGTATATTGGCTAACTAACTTATAATTGCCACTATTCCTTAAGGTCAAATCAGCTTACAATAGGGTTGCTAGATTTGTTGTGGGGCAACACCACAGGACACATCACTACTTAGCCTTTCATTGCCTAATGTGGTTGGAATTTAACCATCAGCTGTCCCTAAATGAGGTGACATTTAATCATAAGTTCTTTAACCATCAACTGTCCCTAAATGAGGTGACATTTAATCATAAGTTCCTGTATACTTCCAAGTGTTCTATTCTGGCTAATTCTCCAGAGTGGCATAAGAATGGAGTACTTAGATCTAAAGGTATATGGATCTTCATACTCTCTTCACTCACCAATGTCCTCTTTGAGATCATGCATGAAAGCTAGAGGTTTAATTACATTTTTCAAATTAGAAGCAGCTCATGACAGACTGAAATGATAATTAAGAAGATCATAAACAAAGAATGGGGTTTAGTTCTTGATTCTCTAACAACATAAGAGCAGCCAAATCCTCCATGCCAAGCAGGTATCTCATCCTTAACTCCCTTCTTAGCAAGACGAGTAGAAGTAGAAGACAGAAGACTTCATTCTTGGGGGAGATAGCAAGCTCAAAAATGTGGAAGATGCCTGTGTAGAAACCAACTAACATTAAACTCAGGCAGACAAACAAACAAACCATATAACCAAACTAAAATACATTTAAAATGGCTTTTTCGCTGGATCTTTCTTAATCTTAAAGGGAAACTGAGTTTGGACTGCTCAGATTTTAGCAAAGTATTTGTCAGTTTACCATATAAATGTCTAGTAATCAGTTTAAATAGACTCTGAGAAGTGCCTAGGGTGGAAGTGTAATATAGTGTCAACACAATAGACCATAAATGGCTACAGTTAACTGAGGTCATTCAGATGGCAGGATGGTAACAAGCATAGTCACACAGGTGTCAGTACAGAAGTTGCTTTACAAAAGGCCAAAATGCAAAATTGTTTATTTTTTCTTGATAACATGCTAGGATGATATGAGACATGAGATTACATCAGCCTCTGTGTGATCATCCTGTCTTCACAGCTTTACTTTTAACTAGGATGTATCATATGATCTTTTCAGTCCTTCCACAGCTTTTCCCTTTCTAAGCTGGGTGCATAGTTTTCTATTTGTGCAGTATTGCATAGTGTAGTAAGAAATAAAATTGCAAAAAAAAAAAAAAAAACAGATTACACAAATTGATTGTGAAGGCTAGTATGGCTGGACACAGAAATTTGACAGTGAATTGGAGGAAACATTCAGACCAGGTGTTTCTAATGTGAGTTTAACAATGAATTGGGAGATACAACATTCTAACCTTGCATTTCTAATGCTGTGTTGAACAATAACTAGGTAGTGGGCTGAATATCCATGAGAGTATTGTAAAGACTTAAAGGAAAACACTACGGTCAAATGTTGTTAACCTTATTCCATACATATTGTTTCTCTCCGTAATGCCACCTAGATGTCGTTTACTGTTCAAAATGCCTTCGGCTCCTATCAGTTGTTTTCATTTTCACCTGTTTCCTTCAATGCTCATAAAGCTGCCAGCATTTTTCTCTGTTTAAGCCAAATATTATTTCAGAAAGGAATTTGTCTCAGCCTATTTGACATAAGCTATACAGTGGAAATTCCCAAAGGAGAAACAGGTGAAGCAGGAGACACCTGATGAAGAAATATGGACATGGGAAAGTAAAAGAGAAACATGGACATGGGACATAATATGATGCAGTGTCTATGCAAAGGAGAAGGCAAAACTAATCAATACAAAAAAGGCATCTCCAAAAACATTTGAAAAAAAATATAGGCAAAGGCATCTGGGTATGGAAAATTTCACAATTCAAAAAATAAGAAAACAAAGCAGAAAAAGTAGAAATGAGAATTAGTAATGGACAAGTTAAAAAAATAGAAATTTAAGTTATGGCTTACCTGAGAAGTGAAGGCTTTCATGTAGAAATATCCAACTCTGGTAATGTCACAGCATGACGGAAGAATGAGTCCCCAAATTAAAGAGAAACAGGTGGAACGGGAAACATCTGATCACTTGCCACATGCAGATACTCTGGAGTTTTTAGTAAGAAACCAGTATAAAAGTTCAGTTGGAGATGTACAACAAGGGAAGGAGCAGGAAGCAGTGACAACTCTGACACGGTCAATGTTGTAGTGTGATAGGCCAATGAGTTCCCAAATGACAGAGCAATGCAGAATGCAGGACGCAGCTGAGGAGAATATGTCACAGGCAGATGTTCTGGAATTTCTATAGAATGTTCACAGGAAACGGAGAACAAAAATGTGCCCTCAGTTTATAAGAAAATGATCTAAGGGTATAGTTGCTTGATTTAATAGAGATGGACAGATGTATTAAGACTGATGAAAGAAGTAGATTACAGAAAGTCAATAAGACCCAAAATATTAATGTCTGATAAAATAAATGAATACAGTAATCAAGACTATCAACAGAAATTCATGTGATATAACAAATGTAAATAGGATATATTACTATGCAGCTAAATTAATAACAGATAAATTCTTATAAGAACACAGGGCACTAAGGGAAAGAAAGGGACGAAATCAAATGCCATCATGGAAGTATCAAACAGAGAAAACTATAAAGCAATGAAGACAAGAATTGTCACTGTTAGAAAAGTACAGAAGAGGGAACAGCTCAACAAAACTACTCAGAAAGACAGATGTGATAAAAATAAAGTGTAGTATTAGAAGATACCAGGATCTATAGCACACTATTGCAAATATAGCAAATAATAAACTAAAGGTATCAGCACAGGCAGACAAACCTAAAAGATATGCAGATAAATATAAAGGAAGAGTACAAAATTAGCAATTCATTGACACAGCAAAACAAAGAGAAACACCACCAAAAAAAGAAGAAACAGATACATTTTGGAGAAATATTTATGAAGAACCTGTGGAACATAACAAAGATGTTGAATGGACAGAATAAGTAAAAGAAACAGTAAGAAGTTCAAATGTACAGGATATGAAATGGGATGGCGTAACAGCCACAGAAATTGAAACAAAATTAAAAAAAATCGGCTAAATGGAAAACACCAGGCCCACATGCAGTACCTAAATTATGGCTAAAAAGTATTAAGATCTTTACATGAAGATTTAGCCCTGAGTAAGAACCACTTTATATGCATACCCCAAACAGACACCAGCCTGGTTAACAACAGGAAAAACAAAAGTCTTTTTTAAGAGTGAGCCTGCAAGCTATCCTAAAAACTATAGACCAGTAACTTGCC
The DNA here is from genome assembly GCF_019279795.1 of Protopterus annectens. Lineage (NCBI taxonomy): Eukaryota > Metazoa > Chordata > Ceratodontiformes > Protopteridae > Protopterus > Protopterus annectens. Next base: position 89,406,864 of record NC_056744.1, read on the forward strand.
TTCCAACAATGTATAAACTATATACTGGAAATGATGCCAACAGAGTTTATAGTCATTTAGAAGAAAACTCAATCATGGCAATAGAGCAAAAGTGTAGCAAAAGAAAATTATTATTGCACAAAGAATCATTTGCTGTTAAAAAAAGTCATAATGGAGAATTATAAAAAGGGGAGGAATCTAAGTATGGCATGGAGAGAAAAAAGCATTTGAAAGCATCACACATACATGGATAAAGGAATGCTTACAGATGTACAATATACACCCTACAGTGATCAATTACATTGCAGTCACCATGAAGCAGTGACAAACCACTTTGTAGCCAAGCCATGATAAAGGACAAATTATTATTCCCAGGGATAAAAATTCAAAAGGTTGATATTCCAGGGTGACTCTTTGTTACCACTGCTTTTTTGTCTTGCCCTTAACCCATTACGCTGTCTACTTAACAGATTAGGTCATGATTACAATCGGTCTCCCAGAAATCAACAAAATGTAAAGACTCTTATTTTCTTTTTGTGGATGTTTTAAAACTGTATCGTTCATCAGATGAGGAGCTGAAAGCACAACCACGAGTAATCAAAAATTTCTCAGATGATATAAGAATGTCATGTGGACTTGATAAATGTCCAAAAGCAACATTAAAAGCAGGAAAGCTGCAGCACCAAGAAAATATCAGTCTGGGACAGGAATGTGTTATAAAGGAACTGGAGCAGGAGGGAGTGTATAAATATTTGAGAATTGATGAAGGATCGACAATAAAACATGAACAAATGCATTTAAAACTCAGTAAGGAATATTTAGGAAGACTACAATTAATACTAAAAACAGCCCTGCAGTTTAGGAACAAAGTCCAAGCTATAAACCAATTTACTCTTCCTGTTCTAACTTATAGGTTTGCAGTGACTGACTGGCCCCAAAAAGTATTGGATCAGTTAGACAAGAAAAATGTTTCATGCTTATCAAATCATATACAAACAGTGTATACCAAAGTTACATATTCCTCTCTCTGCAGGAGGTATGGGCCTCCTCAAAATTGATTACATATCTGATGACCTCACCAGATCCAAACATAATGAAAGTTTTAAAACATGAGGAGAAAAAGTCTAATATGATTCCCCAGCTTAGTTTAGCAGAAGCATATCGGTGTCAAGTGGGAATGGAAATCAAACCAGAATTAGACAAAAATCAGGCAGTAACTGAACGTGCCAAAAAACAAAAAAAAAAAACAAAAGAAAGAATATATATGGAGAATATCAGATGAGAAGGCAACAAATGTGGAAAAATTATAAATATACTTGCAAGTATAGAAAACTCCTGGAACAACTCCATGTCGATCAGGATATGACACAGAAATATTTAAGGAGAGATGAATTTAAACCAAAAGATGAAAGGTTAATATTGGTGGCTCAGGTTAGTGGATTATGTACACGTTGGTTTACAAAGTCCATTGAACATATGGGAGAAAAAGATAAATGCAGGTTGTGGAAAACTGAACTGGAAACAGTCACACATCTTGTTGCTGGGTGAGAAACATTAATGGTAGAGGGCCTATATACTGAAAGGTTTAATAATGTGGCATGACTATTGCACTGGGGATTGTGCAAACATTACAATACTGAAGAATGTGAAAATAATTGGAAACATTTACCATAAAGCATTATAGAGAATGATGCAGCTTATACCACATGGGATTATCCATTACCAACAGTTCAAAAAATAGATGTGAGAAAAGTAGATATAGTAGTCCATGAAAAGAAGACAAAAGTAGCTTTGATCACTGAAATTGTTACACCCAGTGACTGCAGTGCCTTGCATACAGAGAAACAAAAAGTCATAAAATACCAGGATTTACAGGCAGAAACAAGGACAGTGTGAAAGAAGGATACCCAGACAGTTCCAATAGCAGCAGGAGAAATGGGTCTCATAAAAAGAATTTACAGTCATATTTAGATATGCCAGCAATACATGTAACTCCATAAGAATTGCAGAAGGAGTCAATTCTGGATACATTGTGGTTGCTGTTAAGCTCACTTTTGGCTTTCATCAAAGACTGAAACAATACTAATTTCACAAAACGTAATCATATTTTAACTTAGGAATGGAGTCCATTCCTGTCATGGTATTAGAAACCCAAAAGACTTGAAGAAATTAAACCTAGAAATTCCATAGGTTTTACAGCTGGTCATCCCATAAAATGTTGCAGCATGAGTCTGTCTTGCACAATTTGGCAATGTGTTATAGACAATTAAAGTGAAACTATTTTTTCAAGGAGGTGATTGTTGGAAAATCTTTAATATAGAAATATACAATGCACAATGCAAGACCGCTTGACCATTCACTTCAGTACAGCTTCTTTCGATTCTCCACTACTGGTGTCATCCTTTTTCTGAGAAGTGGGCACTAACTGCTTTTAGAGCTCATACCTACAACAGAGGAATTTGTTTGAGTAAACTATTTGATCCTTTTGAGTTTTCATTGTTTCCTACAGTACCTAAGGAATGTAGGTAGGGTTCACTAGATTTGCCTTTTCCTGACCTGAAAGTGGATTTTTGACTTTTTATATGAAAAATGGGGAGTAAGTTATACTGCAGTGCAACATAGACTGGTGAATACCCTCATTTTTGGCCATTGATCTGTTACTTTTATTTATGTATCTATAAAGGTGAGCACATTATCTCACCTACAGGAAACTGTAATTTACTTTTTCCAGACTCTTTGAAATGACAAGCATTGGTCAGCCAAGTCAGACCAAAGCTGACTATTTCCACACACTGTAAATGTGTTGGGGACAAAGGATCGGACATTTTTACTATGACACATGCCTACAGTTCTATGGTGATAGTTAAATAAAATAAAAATGAACTAGAAGAGTGTTGTAGTCTTATGGATGTGTCCATGAGGAATTTGCAGATCAAAGCTGAATTTTCATGTCTTAACTGACAAGGTTTTTATAAGTACTAAGTAGTAAGTTGTCACTAATACAGCACAGAGAAAAACTACTAATTTGTTGTACTCAGCGATTCTGGTTTAGATGAAGCTTCAGTATTCCATAATCCCAAAAGTAAAAGCAGTAGAAGTATAACAATTTAAGTGGAATAATCTAATGCAAAAAGACATTTTGTGACTAAGGAAAAAAAGAAAGCATCTCAGAATATGACAAATTTCAAAACTTATGGTTGCATATGTTAATCAAACAGGGAAGTGCTTCATTACAAGGATAGGCATACAAAAATGAGCCATACAATACTCCTAGAGTAGACTGACATATTTAACAGATGGAAAGAGTGTAAGCATGAAGTCTTGTCAGCCGCTAAAAGACTAAAATTTAATTCACCTTGTAATTTCACTGGCTTACTTTGTTGAGGCTTTAAAATGAACTGTCAATGCAATTGCAATCAATGTGGGAGTTATATTTTATCAAAGCTAGCAAATGGTTGGGTCTGGTTATTGTAGATGCAGATAATTAAATTGCAGCCATGCATTCACAACTGCAGGGTGTTAAGTAGTGTCTGATAGACGAATAAAAAACACAGCTTTATGAGCTTCTCAGCACCAAAGTATAGTATGCAACTCAGTGAGACACTAAAAAAGTACATTATGGATAGAAGAACAGTTGATATTGGTAAACGCTCCTAAAAACAGCAAAACTTTAAATATTTGAATGGTAGGTAGCATTTACCTTTCAGATGTCACGCTGATAAACCTGACCTTCTCATTGGTTCACTGCAGCTATGTGATTCTATATTTTTGGATATACCCCGGCTTTATTTCCTACCTTACCAAACTTTTGAAACTGCTCATGTACCTTTTAGTACCCTCTCATATTTTTTCCAATCCATGGTCAATAAAAATTTTGCAGAATCCCCCTTTTGTATATTTTATGCCCAAATGGCCTGAAAAAGAATATCATGGGCTAAGACCAAAACTGTATTATAGTAGGCCCTTGTAGTTATGTCTGCTTTACCACTTTTCCCTCTGCCTCCCTTTAGGAGGCCATTCACTATGCAGTTAACCATTGTTCCTGTATGTAGACTCACTCTGCCCTTGACAATCAGGTATTTCCTTGGCTTCCTCCCTCATTTCTTGTAAAGGGAGATCCAAGAACTGTGCTTATCCCATGTTTCTCTCTCTCTCTCTCTCTTTGTGATCCTTCCCGGTTCTTTCTTCTAATGCAAATTTGTCATTTTTGATAATGGTTTCTCATATTCAGACTTATTGCTACCAACCATCTCTTTCCCTGAAGTAGCCCCTTCCAGAGGTAGTCTGCTAGTTTTTTTACAGCTGTGGCTCATGTTGAAGCTTCCATCTACCTATTTATTACTCTGAAGACAACACATGTATCCATTGGATATGTGGATATAAGCTGAGTCTTCACTTGTTTCCGTGCCTAGCAACAAGTAACTACATGTGCACAAGGTATGGTTTCATCAATGCCATTATCTGTTAGAACCTGCCAGGATAACATCAAACTCTGTCATGTACTTATTTCCCTGCCCCCTTCCCGGTCCAAATGAACCCTGGCCAAGAGACTTGAGAAGGTGTCACTCTCTAACAACTTCAGTGTTTTAACAATACCGAAGTACAGTGCAGTATCCCTCTTAGCAATGGCTTCTCTGTCCTCTACTAAGCTAGGATACAGGCTTCAAGGTACCCCACCACTACTTTATTGCTATGTATATTATCTCCTTTATGTGCCTTTTGTACCCAACCCTGTCACTGTGAACATTCAGATTGCATACACCCCATCTGATTACAATAGCAATGTAGTTTCATGACTAAGTTTAAAACATACAAATAAACACTGTTTAACTTTGTCATAACTACAACAGTCCATATCAGCCATTTAATTGATTCATGCAGTGTATTATCATTAGCAGGGGAGATACAACATCATTCACCGGCCTTGATCAATCAGGTACTGATAACACATCCTGTCAAATATGTGAATAAAACTAGCTCTAACACTGTTGGACAGATTCAATAAAGAGTACATGGTCCATTTACATCATTTGTGCATTGCATCGTGGGGCTCACACAGTAGCACACTGTTCTTTCAGTAAGCAGCTCTACACGGTGTGTAGAGCCGTACAAACAAGGTAAACAGTGGCATGCTAATTACAGCATAAGCAGCTGAATTGTTTGCTAATCAACTAATTCAAGATGGAGGAGCTATTCAACAAACTATAAAGCAACCGTGTAGACTCAGTGCTATATTTCTGTGCAAATTCCAAAACCTACTGGAATACAACCACAGAAAGGCGTCTACACAGAAACAATGTTAGGGGCAGCTGTTTCTTTAATTCATGTGTATGTGCAACAGGCTGATGTCTATGCTGCTGCTGCTGCTAATAGACCAAGGCCAAGAAGGAGAAGAGTTTTCAACCTTATTTAACTTATTTCAATCTACATGACATGGAAATTGTAGAGCATTACAGGCTGGATAGAGACACACTACAGCAACTCTTCAACCTCTGTCGTCCTCAACTCAGGGCCAGGGCAAACTGAGGGGAAAGCATACCAGTGGAGACAGAGGTATGTGTAGCACTTAGAATTTTAGCTACAAGAACCTTTCAGAGACCAATAGGGGACATGCTGGAAGTGTCACAGGCATCAGCATCCAGGATCCTCCATCAATTACTGAATGCTATGCTCCAACATGCCAGTGACCACATATATTTTCCCATACTTCTGAGGACAGGGCCACAAATATGCAGGAGTTCTACCCTGTAGCAAACTACCCTGAAGTACTGGGTGGCTTGGATTGCACACATATAGAAATTAAGGTATCACCTGAGAAACAGGGAAGGTTTGACATAAAAAGAAAGGGCGTCCACTCTATTAACTGCCAAGTTGTGTGTAATGCCAATGAAATCATCTTAAACATGTGTGCTAGCAACCCAGGAATTTACCACGACTCACATATCTAATGCACCTCCCAACTGCACCAGATGTTCACGGGGGGATATCCCACAAGCTCATTTACTGGGGGATGCAGCTTATGGACTGGAACCGTGGCTGATGATACCCATCAGAAATGCACACACCTGCTGAACAATGCCATAATGAAGCATACTCTCAAACCAGAAATATCATAGAGTGGTGTTTGGGCTGCTGAAGTCATTGTTCTAGTGCCCAGATACATCTGCGGGAGCCCTGCAGTACAATCCATGGACCTGTACAGAAATATTCACTGTATGTGTCATGCTACACATTATCCTGAGAAAACAGCTTCAGAAGGATCAACAAGGGGAAGGGGCACACATCCCACCATCAATGGCAGGGTCACCACAGCCACATGCAGGTGAGGAGTCAGAGGGAGAACTAGCAGCTGCTGTGGGTGTAGGCAGATGGAGGCATGCTCAATATGCCCTCACACTGGCTTAGAGGCAATGCACAGTACACTCACTCACCACCTAAGGGGCTAAAATCTTCCTTCCACATACATACATATAGTAACATTGATGCCAGGCAATGCTCACAACCTTTACCTATCTATGTAATGGCTGTGTGCTCCTAGCATCAGACAGAGTCACCCTGAACTAAAACTGTTGCACCTGCTGGATTTACAATGTAAGTGTTGAACCTGGAGTGTATTGTGTAATAATATGAATGAATGGCATATCCTTGCATGTTGTTATTTCTTAATGTAAGCAAGTAAAAGGTAGGCGATTTGTACACAAATGACTTTAACATGTAACATCAGACACTTATGTGACTTATATGTGTCCATTATCAAGTAGTAGGCCTCAAGCACCGAAGATTCACACATTCACACCTCTCAAAAGTTCTGATGTTCACCGAATCTCCTCAGTTTAGCACCATACTTTTGTACTGCAAAATCATTAAAGAGAGAAGTTAGAAAGTAATGAGACACATGTCAGTTTCAAACTTCACAACCTTTACAAGATCATTAACATTACTGATGCAAAAATGTTTGATTATATCAACTGTCTAATTTTTTAAGACCAATATAAATCAAAGGTAAAATTACCACAGCAACAGCACAAATGCAAATATATTAAGCACTGTCAGCTATGTACCCTAAGCATCAGACACAAATGTTATGTATCCCTGAATCCAAAAGAAAGAAATCAGGGATATGGCACAGCTATCATCACTTGCACAGGGTGTTGTTTGGGGAGGCAGGATGCCTAGGCTGACACAAATGATCGGTGAGTGTGTGTGAGTAAGAAAGAGAAGCAGGCAGACCTTTAGATAAAGTAACAAAAGGCCAGTGAGACAAAATGAGCTTTAAGCTTCACAGCTGAACCATGTAACTGTTGTGAGTGTATCTGTATGGGTCCTCCAGGTGAAAATGGTGTGTGAGTGTCTGCATGAACAAATCCAAGCTCTGTGCTAGCCCTGTATCTTGGTATGTCAGACGGGTGTGAGCTGTGCATGATAGAGGTGGCAGTTCATTGTTGTCATACTTGACCATGGGAAATGGCTCTGCCAGGAGTTGCAATCACACATCCACGCCCACGGTCAGATGCACTGCAGCTACCTGAACATGACTGATGTCTGCTGGATGAAGTCTTCTCAAGTAGACACCCAAGACAACAACCCCATGGCCTGCCATGTCTGGGTGTGGACACCTCAACCACTGATGGAGCAGTGAAAGTATTGCCACTGTAGGAGTGTGATCAGGCACGGCCACATTGACTAACAGCAGATGATGTGGCTGACTTACACCCATGAGGATGCCGTCCCCCTCCCAAAAGACGTTCCATCACAGACACCACCCATTCCAATGTGTCATTCATCCAATCCACTGAATCAGCAGCAAGGTGAAGACAGTCATGCATGTCAGCCTGTGCCACATCTACAACCCTAAGCATTTCTCTGGAGGACCTATGGGAATGTGCTTGTGCCTCCATGATGGCCCTAAACATACATCAAGTGGCATGGGAAGACACACCTGGATCAGGTGGAGGATGGACAGCAGGCCTCCTCTGAGCATCCCTAAAAATTCTCCTTTGTGGCACCTTGCCCACACTTTGGCTATGACCGAGTCAAGAGGCACCGAAGCCAAAGTAACCACATTCCCTTGATTGAGTGTCTCACCCTCCACCTGTACAATGTCTGAGGGCTCACTGGAATGGGCTGGCATAGGCCAATTGGCTGTGTCTGATGGAATTACAGGGAATGGCTGAATGTCAACCTCAGTGTCAGATACAACCTCTGCACCCCCCAAATGTGTCTCTGTTTTGCCACCACCATCATCAGAGTCTGCCGATACTCTGAAATCAGGTGGTAAGAGTCCTACACTTCCACTGTCAGGATCACCTGTGATAATTAGCAACAAACACAGGAAAAAAAATAATAGCTACACTACTATAGCTAAATGTATGCTAACAAAGTAACAGTGGTGCCACTACTACAGACAGTAGAGCAATACACACAACAGTAGTAAAAACAGCAGAAACCAGGAAACGGAGCTCCAAAGAAGGAACAAATAAAATCGTATATAACACACCAATGTGATGCTCCTGCAGGCAGAATGGTAACTCAAAATATCAAATAAAATCAACTCAGATAAAACATAAAAAATTATTTATTAGGGTGAGCGCTTTCACAGTAAAACACCACATCATCAGACAAACTCTTAAGTGCTAAAACACAAAAATCATATGAACAACATGAAACTATTAAAAATCATAATAAAAAAGTCAATGCTTCAATTACCTTTCTCTTAAAAATGGTTTCATGGAAACCATATCATTAATACCAGGGGCGCAGTCTGCTTTAAAGAAAAGAATCCATTTCTGCTCACAGACTTCTGTCCTGTTTTTAATGTTGCCTCCCCTCAAACTTTCATATATAATTTCCAACACAAAAAAATTAAAATAGTGCTGTGTATTATTAGACTCTACATGTTTAAATAGTGCACTAGTTTCTTTTTTATTTCTAATATCTCTTATATGTCCAAGCACACGATCTCTCAAACAGTGATTTGTCTTCCCAATGTAGTAGACATCACCGTATATGCAAAAAGCATAGTAAAGTAAATTCTTTATAGTAAAGTCAGCATAAAAAGGAAAATCTACTGTGCACTTCTGCACAGGATGTACAAACTGGCTACCTGTATAAATGTACTTGCACGCACTACACATCCTACAGGGGAATGTCCCATACCTATGCGAGGTAGGGGCTGATGGTATATCATTGCTTAACACAGCTGTTTCTTAATAGTTGCACTGTTCTTAAAAGAAAAACTAGGCTTACTGGAGACTATTTCACTAAGCTCTTCATTTGCATACAAAATGTTCCAGTTTCTCTTAATTATATCACAAAAATAACAACATCATTCAAGTTAGAGGAAACCTGATTCTATGTATATCTACGGGTGTCTCTACTTGTTGCACCTCATTGTATGTCTCAATAAAGATGGGCTTACCCTTCTCTCTCTCTCTCTCTCTCTCTCTCTCTCAAGACTGACTGCATACACTCATCTATCTCCCTAACCTTATAGCCTCGCTCAATAAAATCTCTTTTAAGTTGATGAACAACATCCATCATCTCTTCTTCATCATTATGCAGTCTCATCATGCTAAGGAATTGCCCCTAAGGACATTCCTAGGGATATGCCATGGGTGCATACTACTCCTATGTAGTAGTGTGTTTTTCCTTATCTTTTTCCTATACAACCCTGTCCTAAATGTGCCTAACTCTGATCTTTTTAGCTTAACATCAAGAAAATTAATCTGTTCAGTAGAGTAGGCATGTGAAAACCTCAAAAAGGATGTGGTAGTGGATAAACAGTCAAAAAAGGATAGTAGTTGTTCTTCATCACTTTCCCATAAAATAAGCACATCATCCACGAATCTTTTATACCGAATAATACTAGAACTGAAATTATTATAGGTGAAAACTGCATCCATTTCCCAGTTGGCCAATGAAAGGTTGATGTAGCTATTGGCATAGGCAGTACCTGAGACCCACATCACACATGTGGATAAAAGTTATATATTTCTTTGAACTGCTCATCACCACTAACAACGAAGCTATTTGGCTTACCATGTGCAGTTGGTGCTATGCTTCCCATGGACGATGGTCCTGGAAGAAGTTAAACAAAATTAAGTACAACATTATCACAATTAACAGTAACACAGGAGGTTAAAACTCTTTGCCTTTTATATGTCCATTAACTATACTTTCAACAAAAACTTGGATGACAAGTCCAACCTAAGCTTATGTGTAATCAATCATAATGTGTTGTTAACTGTAGCAATCTACAATTCCCACCCCCAACAAACCAATTTATTGTTAAACAGAGCATATGTATTGCTGCAAATATTTTTCTATACAAGAGTATTTAACAATTGAGATACATAAGCCTACGTGGAAGCTCCTCTGGGGGCATACTTGCTGTCCCTGAAACAAAAACAATAGCACCAATGTCAAGGACATAGTGTTCTGCATTTTCCTGGGAGCTGTTTGGATCCCTGACAGAAGACAGGAACTCTTCATTTGTTGTTAGTGGTGGCTGTATAGCAGAAGCCCCCTGGTACCCATCCAATCACAGGCTCTGTGCAGATGAAATCATGTCAGTGGACCTATGACACACTTGATCATATGTGTTGCTGTGGCCACCTACTGCATTCACATCAACAACTATCTGTTGCAAAATTTGCATTCTACTTGACATATCTCCTCATCCCCTCTGAAGCAGGCAGGCATGAAGTCACCTAAAAGATTCCACAGTGACATGATTCTCAGTGTCACTGAAAGGGGGGGTTGGGGATTGAGACACCTGGGTGCCATAGCCCTAGTGACCTAAAACACAACAAAAGGATAATACACATAAGTATCATTTAACTAAAAAAATCCTGTTTCCAGATAAAACAGAAAAGGTATCATATCACTATTACCCACTGGATAAACATAAAACAGTCAAGATACTGAAATATGAAAACCAGGAATTGTGTGGTCGTAACATATTACATTCACACATAAAGCAAAACTGGATGCAAAACAAACAGAGTAACAATAGCAACATATCCTTCTTTGTGCCAAAACAGAAATGCAACTTTGCTCCTTCACCCTCAAAAATGCATGCATGCCTTCTCAAGGTCAGTAGTCTTCTTCAAGATATATCCAAAAGTAATAGCCTCTTCTGTGTTCTCCACATAAACAAGTCTCCTCACCTTGAGGTTACATAGCTACATGGTTGCTTTTTATGGTGAAGATTCAGGGCTGTGAGCATGGTGAATATGCAAATGAAGTGTGAACTCAGGATTGAATTCCAAATACTTGGCTCTGTGTAGTAGATGTAAACATAGTGCAGGCACTCCCTCAGTGTTTGTTTCTAATGGATTGCAACTGTGAATAATTACTGGTAGGGAGAAGGAAAACACAGCAGCAATGCAGACTGCCCTACCTCCAGTGGGTGTGTCAGCTTAGACTTACAAAGTGTATAAGTAATTTTATCAAGGAGGGAAATGTAAGTAAACAGCACACAATTCACAGGTTCTGTTCATAATATCCAACCTCCCCTTTATTTGTTGACAACTGTATATTATTGCCTTTTAATATCCTCACAGAATGATAGAGAATGCCTTAAATACTGCATGTCTCTGATTACTGGTCAGATAAGACAAGAATGAGCAACAAACACAGAGAGATAAGACAGAGCTGCATTTTTGCAATCAAAAGTCATAAACGGTTGTGGGATCACTCAGTGCACTACATTCAAAATTAATACATTTACAAATAACTGTCATATGGTTTGTTAGTACTGTGGACAATGTTGCAGTTGTTTGCATGTGGAATGATTTCAGTTCTCTACTGCAAAGCTGTTTGTTTGGCAAAGAGGGATAAGGCACCCTTGCTGTGTTCTGAAGGTTTATTTGGAGTGAGACTTCAAATCCAGACCTATGTAAAATATTTCATGTATACTAGGAAACATTTTGTAGTGTTTATTTCATGGACTGCTTTTCTTTATTTCAACTACTTTTACTTTTTATTATTTTTTTGCGACTGTGCAGTGTGTGGCTTAGCACAAACAAGGGAAATGGAGAAAATGAATGTCAGGTTTGGCTGTGCTTATCTCGTCTGTGCAACACTTAGCAATGCACAAACCCAGATAGTGGCCCACAGAGAAAGTAGACAGAACACCTGCAGACAGGGTGTGTGTAAAAGTGTAAAGGTCAAAAAGGATACATTGTTACAATTACTGCTTTTCATTGTGCAATGCTGCTAAGCAACATTCCATGGCAGTTAACAAGGTTCCCCAACACCTGCAGCCATCAAACATGTGCAGATAGGATGCAGTCAATAACTGAAAATGGATACATTCAATTTATTCTGTTGGGCAATGCACAAACATGCTAAGTGGCATTGAGTGGCAGTTAACACAGGGAAACTAAGAATGAGTAGGAAACAATGGAACTGTCATGTAACTACTCCTGTGGCAGTAGTGTATGTATAGAGCTAGAGTACAGATGGTCCAGGCTTCTAGTACAGGATGTGCTACCTATTTTTGCTGTTGTGACAGTGCAGTTTATAGCAATGAACTGAAAAATGTACAAGTGTTATTTCAACATTCTTGTGACAACAGGTGTAAGTGTAGGGCTACCATACACATGATCCTGGGTTCTAATACATGACATTCCAGATATTTTTATTGTTGTTCCATTTCCCATTATATTCACTCTCACTTATAACACTTTAGATAGTGGAACTCATATGAATTATATGTATGTGGGACAAAAAACTTTTATTGTGTTTTCAGATGTATGACTGAGGGTATACTGTCTACTATATTTTTGTAACTATAATTCTGTTATCTGGACTTGGGTGGCCTTCACAATTAAAGAAGACACATACACAAATGGATCTATATACAAGAACCTTGTCAGAGCACATGTATACATGTGTAACACCTCAAACTGTCAGCTGTATTTATGAATGATTCCCAATTATGTCTGAGCAGCACTTCTTCTGTGGCAAAGATGGAAAATCACCACTGTGGAAGAAAATGTTTCGTCCCTTATGCCTAGGTTTGAATCACACACTTTAAAATCAATTTTATCAGTGTATAAAGCCAAAAACAAATGCGTCAGGTCATGATATTTATGCCCCCAGTGCACATCTGCAAACTTAACTCACCTAACAGTTACCTTCCAATTTTCAATATATATTTCCAAATTATAACGCGGTGGTGCAGCGGTTAGCATTATCGCCTCACAGCAAGAGGTTCTCCCATTCGATTCTCGGCTGGAGCACCTTCTGTGTGTAGTCTGCATGTCCTCCCAGTGGTTGAGTGCCGTATAATGACATGCAGGTAGGTGCGTGCGTGAATGGGTGTGCCTTCTTTGAAGGTTGGGCATCGGGCTGGCAACTTGGCACTGTAAAAATCCACTGCCAATCATTAGCGGACCAGAGTTCCACTGTGGTGACCCCTAATCGGGAAAAGACGAAAAACATTACTTATTTCCAAGCTATAACAGCAAACACCCCTGAAACTATGGTCAAGTATCAGGTTAACCTTCCAATTTAAAATATTTATTTCTTCCTTGCTTGGCACTGCTGCTCAAGCAAACGTGGTTGGCATTGTTGCTCGGCTTTGAACAGTACAACGCGATAACAGGAACTGGTGGGAAATCATTAGTTGCCATTGCTCTACTTTGGGTGTTAGATGTGTCTGGAGTTAGAGGTGAAGGTGCCCTGTTTAGGGCACAGAGGTGGGGTGTTCAGGATTCCAGGATATTTGTTGAACTCCTGGTAAAGCTCCACAGCAAAAGGCTCCTGCAGGGGAACTATTCTAGCTCCCAGTACAAGTCTGAGGCTTGGAGTAGTTTGGTTCAGGCTGTATCCAGTGTAACTGACATCCCACACACTGCAGAACAGTGTAGGCATCATTTTAATTACATACACAGGTGCAAGAGGGATCTGCTCAACCAGTGTTTGACTGAATTTTAAATTGCTGACATCCCACAGCTGTGCAAGTATGATCATAAGAGTATCTGTAATACATATAAAGCTAAATATAGGCAAGACTTGTATGAATAATGCTCTTCTGCTCTTTCCACAGCTAATGCAGAAATATAGTTTAATTGACAGGCTCATGCTGATCGAATGGAGAGACTGAGGGAAGCAAGTGTTATGTATGCATCACAAAAGAAGTATTAATGTAACTTTAAAAGTTAAAGATAGATATTGTTTTTTATGCAGTTGTAGCAAATTGAGCAGGCATATCCTAACTATAAAAGCAAGTATGCATGCATTAGTGTGTTATACCATAAACCAACTTTAGAAGTCAGGTATTAGACTGTAGTTAGAGGTTGTGGATTCAAATACCATGAATAGCAACTATACAATACTGCATTTCTATGACAATATTACATAAAATTAAACTCTATACAAGTGGCATGAATGCCCTGCTGCTAACTGTAATCTGTATAACTAGATCAAGAACAAGTGCAATATATGCACATTTAAAGGATTACTTTCAGTGATCTTTAGTTTAGTGTGTAGTTGTTAGGGTGTATACGTAAATGTAATACTTCAGATAAAATAGTTGTATAATTGTGGTAATACATTGTATATCATATAAGATGGTACTAATTTTATCTATTTTTTTCTCTCATGCCAATCCTTATCTCTTTTTTTCATTTTCTATCATGTGTCATCAAAATGTCTCCATGTCATCCATCTGTAACAAATCACTATATGCTTCACAGCACAGTGAGGTAGGCCAGCCCCACTGGATCAGGCTGACTCCACTCAACCAGCTCCAGCACCAATGCCCAGCACATCTGGGACCCAACCTGGAATAACTGACTCTGCTGCCCCTGCACTATCTGCACCCCCAGGTAGTACTGTCCCTGCAGCTGGTTCTGTGGTACCCTCCAGTAGGGCTGTGGAACACACCATTGGTGAACACCTACACTGGATGGACAGGCTGCTCTCCCTCATGGTACGAAGAAGGAGAAGACATCAAGCACTCCAGCCACCAGTGGAGTAACTGGACAGTGGTGACAGTTCAGTGGGTGAGGACTAGATTCTCACTGTATCCATGTTTGACTGGCATGAACCTGGGTTGTCTCCTCCCTCACCCCGGTCATGGTGTCCCCCAACCTTTTGTGTCCCCCACCATTCCTATGTCTTATCTTGTTTGTTTTGTTTGCTTGCATTTTCTTCTTCACCAGCACAACTTTCCTGACCCAGAAATACCAATGTCCCTTACCCAGCATTCCACTCTTACTGAATTAGAAAATAAAAAATGGGCACCTGTCCTACAAAAAAAAAAAAAAAAAACATTGTCCCATACATAGGTCTCCATTTTGCACACATGTCTTCTTGACACACTTGATTTGGTCCAATTGGCTGTACAACATGATTACATTGTCACCCTATTTGCTAATATCCGGACATATTTTCAGTTTACACTTTAATACCTCCCTCCTGCACATTCCTGTACTTCTTTCCCTTTGTTCTTCCTCCTGCTTGCTCCCTATTTCATAACATTCCTATCTACCCCACTTTAACACCTATAATCTGGTAAAAAAATAGAATCACACACAACACAGATACGTATCAGAAAAAGCAATGGCTCCCTTCACTTTTAGGCCTCTGTGCATGCACAGAGGATGGCATCACACACCACTGCCAAGCAACGGTGAGTGGCTCTGCAATGCTGAGGTTACCTCCGCACAATACTGCTTACCTCTGCTGAGCTACATCAACACACACAGTAACACATGCTGAATGTACTATAGAGCATAATGTCATTGCATTATCACTGTTTATTTAAAAGTATTACATAAACCTGCATTTGAACCCAGTATCATCTGGGCTCAAAAATAAATGTATTAATGCATTTATACCTGTTGTCACTAGTCAGCTAAGCAGCAGGTGTGTTTCATACACTCCATAATAACTCTCAGTATTTTAGCAACGAAGCTTGTGTTTGCACACTGCTATCATTGCGCAAACTCGCTGCTCACCACTGCACTATGCACAGTCACTATTTCTGTGTATTAATGCTGTTTACTGTCCATTTACTCTTCATGCCATGAAACTACATGTGGAAACATAACAAAGTGAACACCCTATCTAACAATATGTCACATATTTACAACGTAGCCATGTGTTGCCTCCCCCCATGCACTGCAACCCAGGTCTCTCAGTATTTGTTCACAAATATATCAAGTACACTACATAACTTAATAACAAGCATGTGATATGCAATGCACATCAATCTGATAACATGCAGAACTAGAACTATATTCACAGCTGAACATGCCTACACATCCATCAACTGACCCTGGGAACTATCAACCCATAAGCCTAACCAGCCGTCTCTGCAAGGCTAAGGAAAGAATCTTCATGGAACTTATCCATAAAGACAGAGGTGACCTTCAAACTGTTGACTGGCCCAGTTTGATTTTGTCAAGGGTAGAATTTGCTTATTAAACCTAGTGAACTTCTTTGAGAATGTCACCAATGCCCTGGATGAGGGAAAACAGTTCAAGCCAAGGCCTTGGACACAACCCCCATTCAGATATCACAAAGAAACTCTTACATTTGGGGATCAACCCATACATTACTAGAAGGGTAGCCAACAGGCTCACTGACAAAATGCACATTGTTAAAGTTGGGGGGTCCACTTCCACCAGTAGACCAGTTATCAGTGGAGTACCACAAGGATCTGTGCTGGGTCATCTACTGTTTGGAACTATTTCTCTGAAGTCTAGGCAAAGGAAGATGGTTTGTGGCTTACCAAGTTTGAAGATGACTGTAAACTGGGTGCAATCATATAGAGTCCCCCAGTGATATTAACATATTACAGCTAGGGCTGACACAGATAAATGACTGGTGCCAAACTCATTGGCTGAAACTTAATGCAACAAATGCCTCATTGTCCCCTTTGGAAAGAAGTAGTCCCTGGTAATTATGAAATAGATAGCATCCTTCTAGGCACAAACTCAGTGGTGTGAGACTTGGGAAGACAGGTTGATAGCAATCTAAACTCCAATTACCATGTGTCCATAGTGGTAAGAAAAGTATTCTACATTGCACATCTCATAAATAAGGGCATTGCATCCAAGAGCAGGGAGGTCATAGCTCCGCTGTACTTAACCCTTATCAGACCACTGAGTACAATGCTCCCTTCTGTATGTACCTCACTAGACACCTGTAGCAACTGGAGAGACCCGACAGGTTTCTGACCAAGAAAATCCAGGGCCTCCAAAACATGACATACATGGAAAGACTGAAAGCCCTATCACTGTACTCAGTATCATACAGGCTGCTGAGATGTGACCTGCTTCTGGCCTACAGAGCAGTCTTGGACCATGCCCTAATGGAAATGCTGCACATCCACAAATCAAATGGGACAAGAATAAGTCTGTGACATAAACAGACCATGCTGCAGACACAGATATAACTCCCAACAATTGCTGTTCCTGTGGAATAGGCTCCCACTCCATGTGAAACAGAGCTCCTCAATGACCCTATTCAAGCACAAACTAGACAACTGGATGGGAAATTGTAAATTCACCCCCAAGGCAGGCACCTATGTCTCTCATGGACAGGGTCATTTAGTGCTGATCACAAAACTGCTCTGCTAACAATGATCATCTAACTATGGTCAATAAGGGTACTCAAGGGTTTTATATGGCTAAGCTTGTAAAGGCCCTACTGCCATTAGCCTAGTAACCTCCTATGTACCTCCCAACATCTTCTCTCAAACATCCGCTGATGTCATGCACTATAAATTGTCCTGCAGCCTTGTAAACATTAGACATGTGCTGTGGCACATGTGTAAAGTACTGAGTTCTGTAGTCTCTGTACTTAGGTAGGGGGCTCTGTTTTCACTGTAATCAACTGGGGTGTGTGTGTGCATTTGCTTGACATTAGAGAGAGCCTTTTACACCAGCATGTGGAATACTGCTATTATCATATTCTCCTCACCAGACACTGCTGATGTCAACACATAGAAAGTGTTGTCTGAGACACTCCAAGTCAGACTTTAGCTGTGGTGCTTGCCTTAAATAAAGAGTTCTGTAGTCTATGTACTTAGATAGGGGTTCTGTTCCCACTGCAGTCAATATCATGTGTGTGTGTGTGGGTGTGTGTGTGTGTGTGTGTGTGTGTGTGTGTGTGTGTGTGTGTGTGTGTGTGTGTGTTTGTGCACAAGCAAGTGCAGACTACAGAACTCAGTACTTTACACAAGTACCACTGCTGTTACCATTTTCTTCTCACCAGACACTACTGATGTCATCACCTATATCTGGTTTGTGGATGAGCACTATTCCTACTAGGGCAGGGTCAGAGACTGGCCTAGAGGCCAGGCAGAAAGCACCTCCTCCTATATGATACAGATTACAATGACATGGCTTTCAGTCTATCCATATACAGCATGGCATGGTTTGTAGGCCCTGTGCGTTCTTGGTGAGAAGCCCCTGTGTTCTCTCTAGCTGCTGCATGTGTCTGATGAGGTACATGCAAAAGGAGTATTATACTCTATTAGTGTTCTGATGAGGTTCTAGTACACCATTGTTACATAATCCTCAGATCTGAATATGATGGTGTGACTTATGATGTGCAGAACATAGACTTTCCATCAAACTGTGGACACTTGGTCGAAGTTCAGATTGCTATCTACATGTGTTCCCAGGTCTTGCATCACTGGATTTCAGCATAACAGGAGTGTTGTCAATGTTGTAATTAGCAGGGAATTCCACTTTGCAGAAGGACACAATAAAGACACATTTTTGAATTTATTTGTAGACTGCGAGGCTATGTCACCAACCATTTGTCTATGTTCACCCCTCCTGTAGTATGTTATCATCATTGGAGGATTCAATAATTGCACCCAATATGCAAGAATCAGCAAACACTGTAAGCTAAAGGCCATATACTTTAGCCTGAACTGGTGATAAATGGAGTCCAAACAGTAAAGGACCAAGCACAGATCCTTGGGGTATGCCAATGCCAATAGCTCTACTGGTACAGGTTGATTCACCAATTTTCATATGTGTTCTGTCAGTAAGCCAATTGGTTACCCATCTAGTAATGTAACGGTTAATCCCTAGCTGAAAGAGTTTTTCAATGATATCTGCTTGAGGGATTGTGTCCAAACCCTAGGCCAGAACAAGATAGGCAGTATGCACTGTCTTAACTTCATTCAGGCCTATCACACAGAATCAATAGGCTGCAACAACATCAATGATCATCTATAACGTAATTCAATGCATACACTTTCCTGACACAGTTGAATACACACTTCAACACACCCTCCACACGGACTGTGTTCCCGTAGAAGGGTGTACATCAACATGCAGCCATCTAAGTTGAGGAGTGGACTTCACCCGATGCATGCGTGTATAGACACATCCTGACTCTCATCTGTGAGGCAGACCCATCATGGACCTTTTATAAATGGACACTAGTAATATCCTGGCTGTATAAAACAGACTTGTGTGAGTTGTTAATGCTACATCATGTCTGTTACACCTGTTAGATGTCCTCAAAGAGGTCATCAAGGGCATGCATGATGACAACACTATTATCCTTTTGAACTTGACAAGCTCAGAGCATTTGACACAAATCCGAACTGAAGTATTCACTGAACACTGTCAGATGAGGACATAAACAACTATGTCGCCTAGTGGGCAGACCATTGGATCACATATGTGGCATCTTAATATGTTGATATGTGTGAAGTAACCTATATCCCAGGTCCAGTGATCAAGTCTGTACATCACGGCTGTCTGCTAGGCCCTTTTCTGTCCATTATTTAAGTTATAGACATCACAAATGAAATACACATCTTGTGGCCAAACAGCTATCTGAGGGACTACAGACTGAGGGCAATCAGTGACTCCAACAGTGATATTAGTATAATAGAGACAGTATCACACACACATACCAAAGATGGCAGCCACAGCCATGACAACACCTGCGATGAAACAAAAAATTGAGCTATTTGTTACATCGAGAAAACAAACACACAAACTAAGGATGATGTAGACATCACACCTTATAAGCAGACCAATAAATAAGTGACCTGTGTCCTGGGGTAGATGGTATGTGGAACATCCACCAGCATTTGGCCACAGTGCTGACAACTCCCTTGTATGTAACACAACTACTGAGGATCTGAAAGACATCCACATCAAAGGCCATAATACCTCCATAGTTCACAGCCTTCATCACACAAATAACAAAGTATAATGCACCCTTCTTCATGTACTTCCCTACACATCTTCCAGTGATGTGTAGCTTAAGTGTGCCACCTTTGCCACAGTGAGCTGTCACACATCTTAATGGCCATACCTAGGTATTATTTTTGTTGCATAAACATTACTATATGATGATGCAGAAACCCCTTCAAGTTGTTACACCAGATGCATATGTCATACCTGTTCCAGTGATGCACATAGTACATACATAGCTGTTTGACAACATTAATGGCATAGGTAACATTTGTGACAGTGTGGATTGTGCCATATATGTATAAACATATATATATATATATATATATATATATATATATATATATATATATGGATTCCTATTACAAGAACGAAAGTTCACTACTTCGAACTTGTAATAGGAAGCCTCACTTCTGCGAAAGTTCACTTTAACGAAAGTGAACTTTTGCATAAGTGCACTTCACCAAAAACACCGCAGCACAGTGGAGGACATAAAAAACAAGCTATGTCCTCCATTATGGTGCAATAGTCACGGACCTTAGGGTTAGGACACGGGTTAGGGTAAGGGGATAGTTAGTAAAGCTATCCCCTTACCCTAACCCATGCCCTAACCCTAAGGTTTGTGACTATCGCACCATAGTGGAGGACATTGCTATGTCCTTCACTGCGCTGCAGTCAACACAGACCTTAGGCTTAGGGCACGGGTCATGGTAAGGGGATAGCCCTATGGGCTATCCCCTTACTATGATCCATGCCCTAACCCTAAGGTCCATAATTACTGAACAGAAGTTCAGTACAACACCCGTGCATTGTACTGAACTTCGCTTAAGTGCACTTTTGATTAAGTGCACTTTCGCTGCAGTGAGCATTCCATGCGCTGTTTCGAATTAGTGAAAATTCGATGTAGTGTGTGGAACCTACATATATATATATATATATATATATATATATATATATATATATATATATATGTATATTCTTTAGTTATATTAGGAACCTGGGTGGGAATTCCCAGATATGCTCAGAATTAGTCCAAAATGACAAAAAATACACCAAACCCACAGACATTGCCAACATCCTAGCTGACAGGTTCAGCGCAAACTTCTCCCCCCCTTCCCCACCAAAAGGGCAAATATCTATCCCAGCAGAGAGCTGCCCCCCCTGACATCTCAGATGCTCAGGTAAGAGCCACCCTCTCCAAAGCAAAAAACACAGCATCAATGGGACCAGACAGTGTCCTGGGCTGCATCCTACATGAACTCCAAGAAGAACTAAACCCAAACATAAAACTACTGTTCAATCTCAGCCTTACTACAGGATATGTATCCAAAGAGTGGCGTACAGCAACAGTGGTCCCTCTCCACAAAGGTGGTGCCTCAACGGATCCTGGAAACTATTGCCCCATAAGCCTGACTAGCTTGGTCTGCAAAGCTATGGAAAGGATCATCATGGACCTCATAAATAAAGATACTGGGGACATACAGACACTGGATCCTACCCAGTTCGGCTTTGTTAAGGGCAGATCCTGCCTCTTAAACTTGGTTGATTTCTTTGAAACAGTCACCAAGGCCATTGACGAGGGGAAGGTGGTCCACAAAGCCTACCTGGATCTTGCAAAAGCCTTCGATACAATACCCCACTCAGGCATTATAGATAAGCTCACCAGCTTAAATATAAACCCCTATTTCACTAGATGGGTTGCAAACTGGCTCAAGGACAGAACCCACATGGTTAGAATTGCTGGAGCCATGTCAGACTCCAAACCAGTTACAAGTGGCGTCCCACAAGGCTCAGTCCTGGGACCTCTCTTGTTTGGTATATATTTCTCAGAGGTACAGGCTAACACGGAAGGACTGTGGCTGACCAAGTTCGCAGATGACTGCAAACTGGGTGCCATAACTGACTCTCCAGCCGACACAAGCATCCTACAAAAGGGCCTCATAGAAACAGACAACTGGTGCCAGAGCCATGGCCTCAAGCTAAACACCAAAAAGTGTATAGTCATCCCCTTTGGCAAAAACAAAGTGCCCACAAATTACCACATAGGTGGTAATCCATTAAGTACAGAAGAAGTAATTAGGGACCTGGGGACCCAAGTTGATAGCAATCTCTCATTTGACAACCACGTGGCCAAAGTGGTTAGAAAAACATTTTATATAGCCCACCTAATCATGAAGAGATTCACATCTAGATCAGGGGAGGTCATCATGCATCTTTACTCATCCCTCATCAGGCCCATAATTGAGTACAATGCCCCTTTTGGAATGTACCTTACCAGACACCTGCAGCAACTGGAAAGCCCCCAAAAGTACCGCACCAAGAGGATCAAAGGGCTCAAATAGATGCCATATGCTGCCCGGTTAAAGAAACTCCAGCTCTACTCAGTGGCATACCGCCTGCTCAGAGGTGATCTGTGCATGACGTATAAAGCCATGTCCAACCCGGAATTAATGGACATGCTGCACCTCAGAAAATCCAAATC
This sequence comes from Protopterus annectens, assembly GCF_019279795.1. Lineage (NCBI taxonomy): Eukaryota > Metazoa > Chordata > Ceratodontiformes > Protopteridae > Protopterus > Protopterus annectens. Next base: position 89,429,511 of record NC_056744.1, read on the forward strand.
CCATCGAGCTACGTGCTCGAGAGACTTGAACCTCAGCACTGAAATAAATAGGACATGCTGGAGGGAGAGATTCATAACCCAGAGGCTCCCTTCACTCTGGAATAAAATCCCAGTCCAGGTTAGGCAGAGTCCCTCATTGACTCTCTTCAAGAGGAATCTTGATGAGTGGATGGGAGATAGTAGGTTTACCCTGGGTATCACTTCTGTGTCACTGTTAGACAAAGGCACAGTATACTAACCTCGAAAAAGGGCATAGCAAAATTCATTTAAAATGGGTGGCGAAAGCCAACACACTCTGGCTAGGCTTATAAATGCCCTAGGGCAGATAGCCTAGTATGAACCTATGAACCTATGAACCTATATATATATATATATATATATATATATATATATATATATATATATAAAATTTATATGTATGTGTGTATATATATATATATATATATATATATATATATATATATATATATATGTATATACCATGCACACCAGTCAGCTAGCCTGTATTGATCATAATGTCACATACAGGTATAGCAGTGTCCCTCCTAACACCTCCAGAATATGTTACAATGTCAGGACAGTGTAAGTGATTACCCTCATAGATTACTGACATGTCATTTATTTTATTTATTTATTTAAATTTGTTGACCGGGAGTGTCCGACTGGACGTAGGTCCATTTTCAGCGGAGGCACGGGGAGAAAAGCTCCACAGTTAAAATAAACAGACAGTATATACATTGGATTACATAGTGAATAACAATTTACATAGCAATTACTTACAACATATTTACAGATGAAGAACATAGTACATCAGTAGATAACTAGAATCTTTATCTGTGAAGTGCATACCAGACATTAACAAATGTTACAAGAAGAAGAAGTTTGTGCTGTATAATAAGTACTGGCTTATGAGCATCTGAGCTTGCTATAATCAAGGTAGTTAGTGGAGTGGAAAGTAATGTAGTGGTTGGATGGGCTGGATGATATTAGAGTGGGAGTTGCAAGGGCATAGCCAGCATGTTTTTAGTTGCGCTTTTAGTAAAGTTTTGAAGTGGGTGCATGATGGTATGGAGTCATAATAGTTGTACAAGTGTGTTTGTGCAGAATCATCTCTGATCACTCAGAGTCACATATGTCATGACAGAGACATGGGATTACTGTTGGTATTATTCTGATATTGTCCATAATTTTGCATACTTTTTTACTGTTGTCCATGAGTCTTTACTGTGGTGCACTTGTTGGAGACCTCTGCTGAGATTACACTCATATTCAGGCAAATCAGTTTGCACAACTTCACAATATGCAACCTATCCCTAAATAACATCCGTGATAGATGTCCTCTGCATTGTTTACGTAAGGATGCTTATCTCACAAAAACATCTCTCCTGATGTTATGTCACCTTGTGTGACCGTCACAAAATACACATTTTCAATATGCAGTCCATACTGAACTATACTGATATGTGATTGGTGTGGCTGCTACAACTGTCTTCCATTGACATGCCCTCATCTGCTGTACATTAGGTTGTTTCACCAGTCCTCTTTCCCTGTGCTCATTCCTACAATTCATCTCTGTGCCCCTATTCAATACACACACTTCCAATGAGTGTTTATTTTACATGACAGTACATGTACTCTTACAGATCATTTGCACACCTTCTGTACAGATTGTCTGGTATAGGATTTCATGATACTTTGCACTGTATACACTATCCCGTACTGTGTTAGCCTGGTAAACATTGTGGCATTCCGTGCAATCCTGCTAACCTATTTTGTTCTGAGGTAACCAGGTTTGATATCCATGTTGCTTTACACAGTTTCCTGTGCTTATGTTTAAACACAGTGTGCAGCATGAATATGTAATGAGCACTGATGCTTACCATGCATCACTGTGCACACACATAAAATCCATGTAGGGAGTTTACTTGTTTTGTTTTTTTTTTTCAATTTCAGCTAGTCTTTGAGATCATTCAGGGATGGACTGAGTTGCTTTGCTGCATGTTCTGTATTTGCTCTGTATTTATGACTACTACCAGGCTGTCTCGAGTTTCAGTGCATAGTGTCTTGGCTGTACTCAAGGAAGATATTGTGTCACCCCTGGCCATACCTGCACACTAAACTTCTATTTGCTTTGCATGTCAACTATAGCACTGTCAATGCCTGTTTTTAACTACTCTGAGTAAAAAGTAAAATAATTTCTCTGTAAGATATATCACTAAGTACATTACTTGCAGCTGCACGAGAACACATACTTTTCTGGTGACAAATCTATTTATACAAATTCAGTATACAGTATCTCACCACACAACCAAATATAGCATGTATTGAATGGATATACAGGTTCCACCTGCTACCATGAAAAATATATGATGAACAGGGATATGGTCTCTTGGCCCACACAACTGCAAGTTAATATGCAGGGGCCAACATACAGTAAATGCACACTGCTGCCTTGGTTAACAGTTAATACAAGACATATCTAAATAAGCTTTGCACTGTAAAGCTGCATCAAAGCTAAAATCCTTGACTCATCAGGATTTCACCTTTTTCACTCAGTGCCTTTCAGCTCCTTGACACAATCTTATCAACCTGAAACATGTCCAAAATGTTGTTTATACACACACACACACGCGCGTGCGTGCGCACACACACACACGCACGTCAGATATGCTACATATCTATATATATATATATATATATATATATATATATATATATATATATGGGTTCCGTTCAGAAGCTCAAAATACTGAAATCTCAAATTTCAGTATTTCGAGCCCTAGAAGCCGAATCCACATAATAGCAAAAGCTTAGAAGAGCGAAATTCAAAACCTCGAATACTGGAGGTTTTGAATTTTGTGCTTCTAAAATTCTGCTATGGTTATGTATTCAGGTAAGTCTGTGTGTGTGTGTATTAAGGGGTTTGGGTAGGGGCTGTGGTGTGTGTCAATGTGTTTTGTTGCTGTGATATGTGTGTGCGAAGAGAAAGTAGCTTGCATGGTGGTGTTTTGTGTGTGTTTGTATGTAGTGCAACCTCAGAGTGAGAAAATTTAAGTAGGGGGTGCAGGGTTGCTTGCCCCCCTGCTTTCATGTAATAGAGTGATTGTGTGTTTGTGTGGTGGATGGTGTGTGGGTGTGTGTAGTAAAACCGCAAAATTAAAAACTTCCGGTATTCGAGGTTTTGAATTTCATGGTTTTTAGTTTTCGTTGTTTTGTGGATTCCACTTCTTGGGCTCGAGAGACTGAAATTCGAGATTTCAGTATTTCGAGCTTCTGAAGTGAATCCATATATATATATATTTATATATATATATATATATATATATATCTATCTATATATACATATACATACACACACACATACACACACAATATTTCCTAGAAGAAAATAAAAATCATCTCCAATGTTTCACAGTAACACAGCAGTCAGCCAAACTATTCAGTGAAATGAAGACCATAAATTACATTTTACTGTTAAAATAAGACAACCTTTAAAATTTTGAAAGGTAAGCAGTCATTTTTTGATACACTGATACCAAACAGCAGCCTACACTCCAGATTTAATGTATACAACTCCTTAAGATCATAAATTAATAAATCATCAGACAATGTTATTAAAAATCAATAGTAAAACTTGTCACTTGAAATAAATACAGCATTCCACTTGAAAACTAAGCATGGAAGCAAAAATAATCATACACAAGGTATTTAACACAAAAGCTCTGAACAGACAGATAACATACAGCAAACCCTATCAGCTAGTCTGCACCCTAATTTTAGCTAAATACCATGTTTTATCTGACTTAGCTTTCAAGATCAGAATATAATCTGAAAAGTCAAAGATCTCTCTGTGGAAGCTCAAGCAGGAAAACCAAGTAGCTTCTTAGTTCTATGAGACCCTAGTAGGATTTTCTCTTGGTTTCAGCTTTGAGTTTTGAAAGATGTTTTCTTGTTTCCATGGTTGCATACTTCGGAGAGAAGTCCCAAATAAGGTAAACTTCTTTGACATAGAATACGATCTTCAATGAACATTATGCTTTAACCACTAAAGATGTGTGCACAGCAGATTTAGTTTCAGTTTCAAACCACTGAACATTACTATAATATCAAATGTTTAATTTTATAAACAATGTCATACCTTATATTAAATATATATTTACTAAAAGGCAAGTGCAACTCAGTTTCTACTGTTTGCATTTTTTAAGGAATTACATTTTGCTGAATTCTATACAGCTTTAGTATAATGTAGTTCACTTCTCTTGCATTTCTCTTCAGAATGAGAAATTATATTTCTCAGCTAATTACAGAGTTTTTACAGACAAAATATCCAGGTTTATACACAGTTCTTTATAAACAATACTTGCTGCCTGAGTAAAAGGATATAAGTTCCATTTTTTTTGCTGTTAATGCCTCTCTCTTTATATATCCACCCCACCCCATATACCTTCTCATACTGCTTGTAAAATTTCAAATTACCAGAATGCACTCACATATATTACATTTTTAGTAGTATTAGGAACAGGTTACAGGAATATAGTGGTTAAACAGTTGGGCTAATGGTACTAAGAAATTCTCCTGAAAATGTTAGAAAATGTCTACCTCCCAGCCCGTCTCTGATATAAAACGCATTTCTTGCAAGTCAGGTTCAAAACCTTGTCTCAGAACCATTGCTATAGTCGGTGTCCAAGCCTCCTTATCTTAAAAAAGCAATACATTCCTGCTGATACAGTGGGGTCTACCCTGTCTGCAAAAGTGTTTGATCAACTTTTAATCACCAAAAGTATGCTATAGTAGCAGGTGCAATTTTAGAAGTCAATTGTTATTCATAATCTGCAAGCCTACAGTTCAGTTTCTGAATGAGGAAAATGGGGCGGTGGGGGAGCTGGGAGAGATCATTATGATTTTATTCCATCCTTTAAATACTATATCAGATTAGAGTTTAAAATTAGCTAACCAAGCTTGCAAAAGAATGCTACTATTAAACATAACTTGGAAGGCACTGGTTTCCCTACCTAGACCCTACATAGGTTCATATGTTCATAGGTAGGTACTAGACTATCGGCCCAAAGGCCTATGTAAGCCTAGCCAGCAAGGTACCATAGCTTATGCCACCCAAGAAAGTTATTTTCCTGTGCCACTGCCCAGCAGAGACACAGAAGTGATCCCCGGGGTGTATTTCCTATTTCCCATCCACTTATCAAGATTTTTCTTGAAGAGTGCTAATGAAGAACTTTGCTTGACATAGATGGGTAGCTTGTTCCAGAGTATAGGAAGTCTCTGGGACAGGAATCTATCCCTCCAGCGTGTCCTGTTTATTGTGGTGACAAGGTTTAGGCCCCTAGAATGTGGAGCTTGGAGGGATTGGGATTTCTTTAGGTGTAGCATGTCCAACAGCTCTGGGTTCGACATAGCTTTATATGTTAGGCAGAGATCACCTCAGAGTAGGCGATATGCTACGGAGTAAAGCTGGAGTTTTTTGAGGCGGTCAATGTAGGGCATTTGTTTGAGGCCAGTAATCCTCTTTGTGAGGTACTTCTGTGGCCTTTCCAGCTGCTGCAGATGTCTTGTGAGGTACATTCCAAAAGCGGCATTGTACTCTATAATGGTTCTAATGAGTAACGAGTAGAGAGTTACAATGACCTCTTTTTTCCTGGATGAGAACCCTTTTATAATGAGATGTGCCACGTAGAAGGAGTTCCTGACTACTGTGGCGATGTGACTATCAAAGGTGAAACTACTGTCCACCTGGGTCCCAAGGTCTCTTATCACGCATTTGGTGTTAAGTAGATTGCTGCCTATGTGGTAGTTCATGGGTACAGAGTTTTTACCAAAGGGGATGACACTGCACTTTTTGGCATTGAGCTTGGGGCCATGGCTCTGACACCAGGCATCTGTCTTCTGTGTTAGCTTGTACTTCAGAGAAGTAGATACCAAACAGGAGAGGTCCCAGGACGGAACCCTGTGGCACTCCACTTGTCACTGCTTTGAGGTCAGATTTGGAGTCTGCTACTTTTACGGTGTGGGTTCTGTCAGTGAGCCATTTGGCAACCCATCTTGTGACGTAAGGATTTCTACCTAGTTTAGTGGGTTTAGCTATAATTCCAGAATGGGGGATGGTGTCGAAAGCCTTGGCGAGGTCAAGATAGGCTGTGTGAACCACCTTACCCTCATCTATGGCTTTAGTGTACACATAGTACACTATGTACAGTAGTACAGCAGTAGTGCTGCTGGTTCATAGTCCTTTAATAATTATATCAAAACTTGCAGTTGGTCTAGTTACATAGAATATGCTGCCACACTGACCAAACCACAGGGCCTCTGCAAAACTGACCCTATGAGATATGCAGGTCCCTCATCAATGGCAGTCAAAGATCCAGGCATTGGTAAAGCTTCTGCTAAGACTTAAATCATGCCTTTAGGTTAGGAAACAAATAACTTACTTTTGTCTGAATGGCATTTCTCTCCATTGGAAACATTAGAATTTGCTGCAGTATGCTTACATAACTATTATCCCTTTTGCAATGTTGCAGTGTTATAGTACCTTGTTTAGAACTGACACTGGAAACATCTAAACAGAATTTTTACCCATAAAATAAGTGCAGCACCACATTCTAGTACCTGAACATGTTTACATTTGAATATGATCCCACAACCATATCACTTGTAATTTGCAAGTGAATATAATTCTTACATTTCACCCTACAGTATAAAAAGGGAACAGTTCTGTCCCATTCTCTGTAAGGAATGCACACATATGATATTATCTTTATACAGGTACATGTGTCTGATAAATAAGATCACTATGCTTTCTCCTGGATTTCTGCCAGAAATACAGTCTTTTTTTTTACCTTGCATTCAAAATTTCTCCTCAGTTTTCAAAATGCTTTATGCATAACTCCCTCAACCTTCCATCTCCAAAATGAGGAACACTAGACCTCATAACGTGGAACAAATGGGCAAAATGTGGAACACATACTAATGGCTTGCTAACAACTTCAACTAGGATGGCCATAGGATGGTTAAAATATGCTGGTTTTAATTATAACGAAGATCTTTTAATTAGTTAATATGATTAATTTCTATTTACCATGGATTTTACTTAAAAAAAATCCTACCAGTGAATCAGTGACAAGAGTCTTTCAATGTGGAATTTTGAGGAGCTTTGAGGAACATGAACTTTTTAAGACCCCAAATGAGGTACGTTCCTCGTAATGAGCTAGACTTGAGATGTATGGTTTATTATTTCATTCCTTGCTAACTAGAACCCTTAAAAGAGGTTGTTTCCAGATAAGCAATTGCTATTAATCTTTGTTGAATGTATCATGCAATTAGTTTGACAGTTAAATGCATTATGTAACCTCTGCTTGTTTCTGAGAAGGGCTAAGAAAACAACGCACTCACACGGCGAGTAAGCCAGCCTAATCCCTTGTCGTAAATGAAAAAAACTAATAATAAAACAACCTTCAGCACCACATGAAACGTCTCACTGAATAAACAAAGTATTTCCCCAATGTACAGTTCACCTTCGCCCCGTACAAAAATAGATAGCGGCTCATTTATGGCACTTTGAAACGTGTACACGTAAACCAATGAAGCCGCGAGCTTCGGCGCTTTTTCCATAGGTGCGTTCTTATTTCCATAGGTTCACCTGAGTCAGTCAAGTGCAATTAGGCAGCACGAGGTGCAGGTATAACATTTGTCGGGGCTACCTGTCAGTACCTTGTGTTAGTGACAACCATTTGAATAGAGATTACAACCCGATTTCACCGGTTTCCTACGTCTACGTTTAATACCAAGGTAATACCGGCTGGATCTTTGGGGTGGCAGCGGGCTTTCCAGCAGCTGTGGCAGTATGCTTTCTAAAGTTAGTGTTACAGTGTATATGTAGAAGGCAATGATGTAGTCACTCATACATACTCTGTACTCTACCGAGTACATTTTTTTTCTGGGTATCCTATCAACATGGATTTTTTCAGGTCATATTATGTCTACATCTGTCCATACGAATGTCTTTAACAACAGGTGCAACATTGCTAATCTAAGAACAATATTTTTAATAGTTTTAAGGGGAACAGATGAAAATTTTACTTACATTTATTAAGTGATTGGGGGCTGCATTTTGAGAGTTGTGTCTGTAAGAGATAAGTGTTGGGGTGGGGGTGGGGGGGCAGTAAAAACTTGACAGTACAAAATGGAATTTGCGTGCTACACCCCTGGTAGAAGGTGGGAAGAATTTGAAAGTATACCAAGTGTCAGTTCATACCTCTCAACTGCCCGGAATTCTGCAGAATGTCCACATTTTTGCTGATATTTTTGGTCTGTTCCTTATAAAATATTCAACTTTAAGAGAAATCATTTTGAGGATTAAAGTCACTAAATAATTTCAGATATTTTAGACACATCCTTCACAAAAGCACATGAATTCAAAATGTGTTATTCTATCTACTTTCTAATTTATTAGAGCAATATTTAAACTTTTCCCTGCGTTTGCACCCCTCACCAGTTAGTGTTGACTTTGTCCAAATTTTCTGCAATGACAGGTTGAGGGGGTATGGGAGGTACAGGGACACAGATTAGGCTGTAGGGGCCATATGTATGTTATGTTTTATTTTGGCTTACATTTGCTGTATGCTTTTTTTTTTGGGGGGGGGGGGTATAAGATATATCTGTTCATTTCTTTTCCTTGGCATATTGAAAACCTTTTTAATAACAAATATAAAGTTTAGAACTGTATACATCATGTTTTATTATGGCTATGGCAATTTGAGTAATGTACTGAAAATGTATTTATTATTTATTAAAGAAGTTGTCATACAGAATATAGTAACTGCCCATAGTTTTAGAAAAGAGATAGAATGCTTCCAGTACTAGTGAGGAAAGAAAAGAATATTATAGACATAAACACACGTGTGTGTGTGTGTGTGTGTGTGTGTGTGTGTGTGTGTGTGTGTGTGTGTGTGTGTAGTGCATATTTATTACTGTGTGTGGCAGCTGCGAATTAACATACTGCCTTACCCAGCAGTATTGGGCTCAGAACTCAGTGGTATACTTATCTTAATTTCTGTGCATTTCAGTTGTGCTCGTAAATCCTCATGTACATGTTCTCGCTCCACAAATCCTGCAAGGAACTGTTGGGTGTCATCCAATGGTGGGTGTCATCCAATGGTCATTACTCTGCCACATAAATTATGTGCTTACCAGATAATGCAACAGTGTATATATTCTTGATGTTATATTCGAAACAGTACCTCCCATTTCATAACCTGAAGACACAAAGTAAATCTATGATGTTTAGTTCCATCTGATTTCCTTCTTCATCAGAATGAGGAAAGCCACAAATGTCTGAATTCAAAAGGCATGGCAAAGTTTACTGGTAGTGAGTGTTTAAGCCACTCATCTAATACCAAAGAGCACCAGAAATGTAGCAATTTCGTTCATCTAGATAATGGAGGAGGCTGATCTAAGGACAGTGGCATTTTTTGAATCTGAAGGGTCTGTGGATTTAAGTTACATCTTTAACTGTACAGGAAGCACACTAAGTTTGAAAGTTAGAAGACTTTTTTTTTCAGCTACTGACTTCAATACTCGTACCTAGTAGTGTCATTAATCAGACTCTGATCTCAAATATTCAGTGGTTTATATATGTGCCAAGTAACTGATCACAGCCATCTGTGATAGTGCCTGTTAAATAAATAAATAAAGTTGCAATGTGCCAAAATAGCTCAGATATGCAGTTGGTAGAGACTGAACAAGTATACCAACTTTAATAAGATTATTAACTGTGCAGCAATATTTCACACATTCATGAGTTATAAAGTTTTCAATCAAATCGTTTTTCAGGGAACTGCTCGAGAATTAAAAGATGAGACTGTTTGTATGTACTGAGTGTAAATATCCTTTTTATACAGACACAGTCAGATATTTTGTATTCAGAAGATAGTGATCTATATACCTTACATAAATAACATACTCTGTGTATTTGATAAAATTGTTTAGTATGCTTTTTAGGGATATAACAGTTATTATGGTTTAGTAGTGTAAGATGTTATCTGAAACCTTAGGTATTTAACTGAAAAATGTTTTTTTTTGGGGGGGGGGTAATTATAAGCACCAGAATACCCTGCAGTAACTTGGGGCCCCAAATCAGTAATCTTGTTTTGATATTTTGTTACTTGTTTGTCAAATTGACCAAAGCTTGTTCTGCAGTCTTGTGTAGCTAATATATCAAATGGGCAATAATAATTAATATAACGAAGAATTCTAAGGATTAGCACAATTTCTTCCTTGTTACAATTCAGCATACATATGGTTGTCTGGGAAAATAATCAGAACATCAGTAAATAGGACAGACTTAATTATGTTGGCATCTGTTTTGTCATGATTTTAGTAAATATGTTATCCCTAAAAGGGCTTGTTTGTTGGAAGGGCATTCTGTCCACTAAAACTCTGCTTAACATGTGTTACTTTATTAATTATGACTGAGGGCTCAGTCGTTTAATGCTATTTTTGCTACTTTTATTATTAATTCTGCTTGAAGCTCACATGACTGCTAAGCCTTCTGAGACCTCCTGATTTTGTTAATCTTGCTAGGGCCATCTGACTTCTTTATTGCTTCACTGAGTCCCCTAAACTGTTTCAGGTTGAACTCCTTCTGTATATACCAATCTGGTTAGGAACCCAGTTTCAGTTCACTCTGCCAAGGGTTGAGCCTTGTTAAACTTGCTGAACTCCCCAGCTCTGTTAATCCAGTTGAAATCCTCTAGCTCTACTGTTCCTGCTTAGGGACACCCTGATTTTGTTAATGTTTGCAAGATCTTCAAATCTGTTATTTCTGTGGAGAGTAGACATGGTTTCTTTACTCCTGCTTATGCTGATTCCATTATTTCTTCTGTGGCTCCATGACTTTATTAATTCCACATGGGTACACCCAAAAACTGTAAAGCTGTCCCTGCTATCTATTTAAGTATTAAAGCAAACTAGTAAGGAAATACTTGACTAGCTCTCCAACTCAAAAACAAACAGTCTATTTCGTCAGTCTATTAGGTGTAGCTAACATCAAACTGCTCTATTTGTTATGAATAAATAAATGTGCTTTTTGCTTTGTCATTTTATTGCATTGAAAAAATAAAGTAGTGATGTTTGACACATGTAATGATTTTTGACTGTTTTGTCCTACATTAAAATAAGGGAAGTGTATGTTTATTCTAGGTGTGCTAGCTTGTTTAGTCATATTCTGAGTAATGAGTACACACAATATGCACCGCATTTTGGATGTAAATACTGCACTGCATGCTAGCTTATTGAATCTTTTTGGTTAACACAGATGCTAATTTTTGACTAATATTATGAATGAATGTAATGAACAAGAGAGGTCCTGGGTCTTCTCCTGTTCGCTCCTGGGTCCTCTCCTGTTCGTCATCTACTTCTCAGAAGTCCAGGCCAACACAAAGGGACTCTGGCTGACCACATTTGCAGATGACTGCAAACTGGGAGCCCTTATTAATTCCCCAAGTGATGCAGACAACCTACAAAAAGGCCTCACTGAGACCAGTGACTGGTGTCGAAACCATGGCCTTAAGCTTAATGCCAACAAATGCATTGTCATCCCCTTTGGGAAAAAATCAGTTCCCACTAACTACCACATCGATGGGAGCCCACTGAACATTGAAGGCGTTATAAGAGATCTGGGGACACAGGTTGACAGCAACCTCTCCTTCGACCACCACATTGCCACTGTGGTCAGAAAGTCCTTCTATGTGGCACATCTTATTACCAAGGGTTTTGCATCCAGGAAGAAAGAGGTCATCATCTCTCTCTACTCTTCCCTCATTAAACCAATCATTGAGTATAATGCCCCATTTGACATGTACCTCACTAGACACCTGCTGCAACTGGAGAGGCCACAGAAGTACCTTATGAAGAGGATCCCAGGCATTAAACACAAGTCCTACACGGGCAGACTCAAAAGACTCCAGCTATTCTTTGTCTCATATCGCCTACTTAGAGGCGATCTCTGTTTGACTTACAAAGCCATGTCTGACCCAGCTCTGTTAGAAATGCTACATCTAAAGAAATCCAATCCCTCCACACCACATGCTCCAGAGACCTCAACCTCATTACCACAATCAACAGAACATGCTGGGGGGACAGGTTCCTCACCCAGAGACTGCCCTTGCTCTGGAATACACTTCCCATACATATCAAGCAAAGCACCTCACTGTCCCTCTTCAAGACAAATCTTGATGAGTGGATGGGTAATAGAAAGTTCACCCCGGGGATCACTCCAGTGGCTTTACTTGATAGAGACACCGGGAAATAACGTCGGGTGGCACAATGCCGGGGCACTTCTACGGGCTAGGATTGTAAAGGCTCCAGGGTCATTAGCCTAGTACACACCTATGAACCTATGAATTTAGCAGTATAATTAATATGGCATGTATGGTAATTCTCCTTGCTCACATTTATAGTGGGTATAGAATATCATATAGAATATTATACTTCTTAAGCCATTGTTACCTTGTACATATATCTACTTGAAGGGTGAATGGCTATGTTGGGTAAGTGTAAGTCAGAACAAGAATGCGAAACAGGTACTGGTGTGAATACTGTTTTAAGAAGACTATGGGATTGTTCAACTGGATCTTATCATCTTGTGTGTGGGGATAACTGAATGATGGCAGAGTGACTGTACCTTCTCTTGGTGTGGCATAGAATTTGTAACACAATCGCAGCTATATGTTAGTCTGTGTGCCCTGCTCTTTTATGAACAATAGTACCTGTGTGAGAATTATGGGAAGTAAGGATAGTTACATGCAATGAGGAAGTGGAAGAAGGGTCTTCTGAGTTAGGAGATAAAGGGGAGATGTTTCTGGAGAGGATAGAGGTGGCAAGTTAGTTGGATAACTGGGGGAAGGTCATTGAGGATGCAGCTTTAGAGTGATTTTACAGTACAATGTGGCAGCACAATCTAACAGAATGTTAATACCAGCTGTGTGTGTGTGCGTGTGTGTGTGTATGTGTGTGTGCGTGTGTGTGTGTGTGTGTATGTGTGTGTGTGTGTGTATATGAGTGCATGCTTGTACTTTTTTACTTCTGCTTACTTTTCATTGCAGATTCTATATTTCGCCTTGCTTTTTACTTATATTTACAGTGATCCTTGAGTCTCCTAAGTCAATTTATTCCAAGTGTGATTTCCTTGCATAGTAATCTGAATCTCTTTCTTTATACTGGTGTTTAGTAACTGCAAAAACCTCCTGATTATAGTAACAGTAAGGCAGCCTTTTAAAAATTGTGACACTGACTGCACACTTTTTGAAACTTTGTGAACTGCATGCAGCTCCCACTTAATTATAAATGCTACTAGCAGTGTCATTACATAACACTATAATGATTTCCCCATATTAGAACAAGAACACTCATCCATCTACCTGCTTAACTAAATAAACTACTTGAAACTTCAACAGGGCATCTTTATTCCTCCCACAGGAAGGGCAAAAGAGAGAGAATCTCCTACACCTGCTAGCTAAAGTGATTTTATCTGGAATAATCCTTTGTACTCTGTTTCTTACTTTGTAAAGTTAGACAGATGCATGCCAAGTTGTGGCATCAGGGGTGTTTTGTACAAGGAAGGCTACAACATAAAATTTGGCTCTGAGAATGTACTACTGAAAAAGATTTAAACAGGCAGGATATAGTATCCTCCACTAAAGACATAATATACTCTTTTAGTACTACAGTTTGACCATATATTATTATTCATTAGATTTTACAAATATATATATGGGTTAGTAAAAGGGGGTACTTGTCTCTGCCTGGATGGTTCAGCTAACATCTACCAGATGCAATTTCCCCATGCATTTTGTTCCACCTATCCCATATTCTCTTAAATGCCTCTATAGTCTTAGCTCCCACAACTCAGTATAGCAACAGCATCTTTTTCCTATTGTGTAACATTGTTTCAATAAAAAAATATGTTTTCATGTCAAGACTACAGTGACTCTTCTTTAGCTGCATGCCATGTCCCCATCTGATGTACGCTTGTTCTTTTCCCAAACATTTTCCATTTACTTCATTCACAGAAGTAATGCCTTTCTTTCCTATCCAGTACAGGGAAGTGTAACTGCAGCCTACTCTGCCTTTTGTCATATCTTGATACTTTACCCCTTTAGCATTCTTGTTGCCTTCTTCCTGACCCTCACCTCTCTAAGGGTCTTTAGCAGTGGATACATCACTCCTGTTGCATGTCTGATACAGTAGTATCATCATCACATTCTGTTCATTTGAACATGCTTGCTTTCCTATAGAGTTCAGTATCCTATTGGCTATAACTTACCCCTTCCTGCTCCATTTCTGGAGAGTCATACCAGCTGTAATCCTCATGTCTTTCTTTTGTTCGGACTCTGAGCCATGGAGTCATACCAGCTGTAATACTTATGTTTCTCTGAGCCATGGAGTGTGATCCTTTCTGGTCATATACTTTCACTGCATTCTCAGAAGCAGCACTCTGCATTTGTCTGGTTTGATCTTAAGCTTACATCTTTACAACCAAGCTGTCAGCCTACACAGGTCCACCAATAAGGTCCTTGCCCTATCCTTTAATGTTCACCAGTTTTACAGTCATCTTCAAGGAGGTTATTATGGCACCTAACAGGTACACAATGGACACAGCCAGTCCCAGTCCTGATCCTTGTGATATACCTCTGGGCACTGCCATTTCCTATACTACTACCCCACTACCACTGTCTCAGTTAGCCAATTCATGTTCCTATCTGCCTCTTTCATCTCTTTGTACTCAAGTAAAACTATTTGATTCCTTCTTTTGCACATACTATAACTCTTCTGCCTTATTTCATACTCCATATTTGTATCCCAAAATCAGGAAGCACCATATCCTAAAGTTTGGTATCATCTGATCTTCTTCTTCTTCTCCTTCTTCTTCTTCTTTCGGCTGCTCCCATTAGGGGTTGCCACAGCGGATCATCTGTTTCCATTTCTTCCTGTCCTCTGCATCTTGCTCTGTCACACCAACCACCTGCATGTCCTCTCTCACCACATTCATAAACCTTTTCTTAGGCCTTCCTCTTTTCCTGTTACCTGGCAGCTCCATCCTTAGCATCTTTTTCCAAATATACTTTGCATCCCTCCTCAGCACATGTCCAAACCAACGTAATCTTGCCTCTCTGGCTTTGTCTCCAAACCTTCCAACCTGGGCTGACCCTCTAATATAGTTATTCCTAATCCTCTAATCCTGTCCACCCTCATCACACCCAGTGCAAATCTTAACATCTTTAACTCTGCCACATCCAGCTCTGACTCCTGCCTTTTTGTCAGTTGCACTGTCTCCAACCCATATAACATAGCTGGTCTCACTACCCTCTTGTAGATCTTCCCTTTCACTCTTACTGGTACTCGTCTGTTACAAATCACTCCTGACACTCTTCTCCACCCACTCCATCCTGCCTGTACTCTCTTCTTCACCTCCCTTCCACACTCACTATTACTCTGAACTGTTGATCCCAAGTATTTAAACTCATCCACCTTCACCATCTCTACTCCCTGCATCCTCACCATTCCTCTATCCTTCCTCTCATTCACACATATATATTCTATCTTAGCCCTGCTGACCTTCATTCCTCTTCTCTCTAGAGCATATTTCCACCTCTCCAGGGTCTCCTCCACCTGTTCTCTACTCTCACTACAGATTACAATGTCATCTGCAAACATCATAGTCCATGGGGACTCCTGTCTGATCTCATCTGTCAACCTGTCCATCACCATTACAAATATGAAAGGGCTCAGAGCTGATTCTTGATGTAATCCCACCACCACCTTAAATGCATCTGTCACTCCCCCCGCAGACCTCACCACCGTCACACTACCCTCGTACATATCCTGTACCACTCTTACATACTTCTCTGACACTCCCGACTTCCTCATACAATACCACAACTCCTCTCTAGGCACCCTGTCATATGCTTTTTCTAGGTCCACAAAGACACAATACAACTCCTTCTGACCTTCTCTGTGCTTCTCCATCAAAACTCTCAGAGCAAACATTGCATCTGTAGTGCTCTTTTCTGTAATGAAACCATACTGCTGATCACTAATCATCACCTTCCTTCTTAACCTAGCTTCCACTAATCTTTCCCATAACTTTATGCTGTGACTGATCAATTTAATCCCTCTGTAGTTACTACAGCTCTGCACAGCACACTTATTTTTAAAACTCGGTACCAAAACACTTTTTCTCCATTCCTCAGGCATCCTCTCACTTTCCAACATTTCATTAAACAATCTAGTTAAAAACTCCACTGCCATTTCACCTAAACACCTCCATGCTTCCACATGTATGTCATCTGGACCAACAACCTTTCCATTCTTCATCCTCTTCATAGCTGTCCTTACTTCCTGCTTGCTAATCTGTTGCACTTCCTGATTCACTATCACCACATCATCCAACCATCTCTCTCTCTAATTCTCTTCATTCATCAGCCCCTAAAAGTACTCTTTCCATCTGCTCGACATACTCTTCTCGCTCGTGACTATGTTTCCCTCATTATCCTTTATCACCTTTAACTGCTGCACATCTTTCCCAGCTTGGTCCCTCTGTCTAGCCAATCGGTACAGATCCTTTTCTCCCTCCTTAGTGTCCAGCCTTTCATACAACTCTTCATATGCCTTATCCTTAGCCTTCGCCACCTCTCTCTTTGCCATGAACCTCATCTCCTTATACTCCTGTCTACTTTCTTCATCTCTCTGACAATCCCACTTCTTCTTCACCAACCTCTTTCTCTGTATACTCTCCTGTACTTCTTCATTCCACCACCAGGTCTCCTTGTCCTCCTTCCTCTTTCCAGATTTCACACCAAGCACCTTTTTAGCCATCTCCCTTACTAGCTCTGCTGTAGTTACCCCGCTATTTGGTAACTCTTCACTGCCACCCAGTGCCTGTCTTAACTCTTCCCTGAGCTCCACTTCACAATTACCCTTTTTCAATTTCCACCATTTGATCCTTGGTGCTGCCCTCACACTCCTCCTCCTCTTCTTGATCAGCAACGTCATCCTACAAACCACCATCCTATGCTGCCTAACTACACTTTCCCCTGCCACCACTTTACAGTCTCCAATCTCCTTCAGACTGGCCCTTCTGCATAAGATATAATCCACCTGTGAGTATCTTCCTCCACTCTTGTATGTCACCCTATGCTCCTCCCTCTTGTTAAAATATGTATTCCCCACAGCCATATCCATCCTTTTTGGCAAAATCCACTACCATCTGACCTTCTGCATTCCTTTGTTTAACACCATACCTACCCATCACTTCCTCATCCCCTCTGTTCCCTTCACCAACATGCCCATTGAAATCTGCTCCAATTGCCACTCTCTGATCATACCTCCATAATTTCCACCTAACACATCCTGTACAATTACTGTCTGCATTTTGTGTCACTTTCTTCCCCAGAATCTACATCCCCCAACAGAAATAGTACTTTAAGCTCCATGTTGTCTCTTTCTCTTGTTTCTGTCCCTGCTTTCTTTGCTTCCCTAAGTTTTGCGTCCATCTCCCCTTTCTTCTTATTTTCACCTCTCTCCTTCATAGCTATCCTATTTTTCCCCATGCTTCCATTTCAGTTTAAATGTGCAAAAGTCTTAATGTAGCTTTTGGGTCTCTCCTTCAATGCTGCAACCCCGCAGTGTGCTGAGAAGATACCTGTACCTACTAAACATTTCCTCATCCTCCCAAGCCTTTCCCCCAGGTCCCCAGTATGGATTCACTACTCCTACTTAACTCACATTACCTTGATTACCGCAACTCAGTCATACCAGTTCATAAATCACAACTCAAACACACACATGCTCACAATACATGTAGTCAAGCTTAACATTTTACATGCTAATGTGAAACTAATTAAAAAAAATATATAAATCAGAAAAGTAGTGAGTGCAGGAGCGAAGCAGAGTCCAACTGTTCCAAAACAACTTTTATTCAAGGTATAACACTGCAGTCAGATAAGCGCTTTCACTCGAAATGAGCTTCATCAGATCACATAACTAATACCCATACATCCTATATATACATGGATGATAGTCACTACTAGCCTATCACATACAATACCTAATTAACCTAAAAGCAACACAGTTGTATATGCATATATAGAAGTATATACAAAAATAAAACCACTCAATAAAAAGTAATAATAAAAAGAGAGTATGTATAAAAAAGAGAGTATGTATAAAAACATGCGTATAGAAAATACATATATGAAAAAGAGACATGTATGCATAAAAAACGTGTATAAAATACATGTATTTAAGCAATTAAAGACATTCAAGCACCTAGACACATATACAATATGCATAAAAAAAAAATATATATATATATATATATATATATATATATACACAAGTACCTATGTACTTGTATAGAGACCCCTAAAATCTAATGTTCCTCCGTTTCTTAAGTACTGGTTTTATAGAGGCTCTCTCATGTTGTCCAGGTTGGTAGGGATCACCATTTTCTCTTCAGAGCCTTAGAGATTATCAAGCCTAGCATTCGAGGAGGTGACATTAGGAACCACACCGAAGATAGACAGAGTAAATGGATTATTAGGCTGAGAGCAGATAGGGGCTCTGGACTGAATGAGAGAGCCTCTATAAAACCAGTACTTAAGAAATGGAGGAACATTAGATTTTAGGGGTCTCTATACAAGTACATAGGTACTTGTGTGTATATATATATATATATATATTTTTTTTTTTTATGCATATTATATATGTGTCTAGGTGCTTGAATGTCTTTAATTGCTTAAATACATGTATTTTATACACATGTTTTTTATGCATACATGTCTCTTTTTCATATATGTATTTTCTATACGCATGTTTTTATACATACTCTCTTTTTTATACATACTCTCTTTTTATTATTACTTTTTATTGAGTGGTTTTATTTTTGTATATACTTCTATATATGCATATACAACTGTGTTGCTTTTAGGTTAATTAGGTATTGTATGTGATAGGCTAATAGTGACTATCATCCATGTATATATAGGATGTATGGGTATTAGTTATGTGATCTGATGAAGCTAATTTCGAGTGAAAGCGCTTATCTGACTGCAGTGTTATACCTTGAATAAAAGTTGTTTTGGAAAAGTTGGACTCTGCTTCGTTCCTGCACTCACTACTTTTCTGATTTATATTTCTTTGGTTTGGAGCATTTTGGAGCGTTTATCTGGGCTGGTGGCAAGTTTCTTTGGTTTTAATTTAAAAAAAAGTTTTTTTTGTTTTTTTAAGGGGGAATATGCCCCATGTAGCCTCTTAATTTGTTATTTTCACTCCAATGTTCTTGCACCTCAGAGAAAGAGCAAGTACTGACAGAAAAGGGAATGCTTGTCTTCTGCTTTCTTCAAGGTGCAATAACATAGGAACAACCACAAATGGCTGTCTCACAATATGTAATAAATGGAATACAAGCAAATGACAACCTGAGCTGCCAAGCTCATGTAGCTTGGACTTGAACTCAGGTAATCATAACAACTGCCTGTAAGCCCTTCCTATAGGCAAAATCCACATTCTCTTCTCCATTCACTGAGCTAGGTGTTGAACTGAATATTTTAGCTTTCTTTCCATTGCTGGGTATTGACATGTGAAACACTGCCAGGAAGATTACCATGGCACTCAGTTCACTACATTTCACAACTAACTTCCTGGTTCTCTCTGCTGCATCCTTGATAGTCCCTTCTTACAGGTCAATGTTTTCCATGTAGGCTACTAGTAGTGGTCATATGCTGTGTTTTTGTGACAGCCCTGGTCCCCTTAGCTTGCCCTGTCGAACATCTGCTTAAGGAGCACCTCTTCACCTAATGGGCTCTTCCTCTCTGTGCTGCTGCCCATGTACACCATGTAGTAAGTGAGCCCTTATTGTTAGACTCTACCTGCTTTACCACATTTACCTGATTGTTCCTATTCTTTTCTAGCTACCTTTACTTTTCCTCCTTTTCTGATTGTGCCTCCTTCACTCTTTTTCTCAATGGTTCTCTTGTCTTAATTCCTGCTTTGCTTTCTCATTTAGCTCATACCCCCCACATTTCACTCATAAGGTTGTATCTCATCCAACTCCCCAAACTTCTTTCCACCCTCTCCTTTGCCAGAAGCATCCCCCCTTTTGATCTTTGTACTTTTCCTACAGTCCCTTGCTTGTGCACCCCTTACTGTTCTCCTGTCCCTCATTGTCCAAACCTGTGTCTTGTTCCTACGCTTACCTTGTGTCTTCCCTCTTCATCCTCCCTACTGTCCCTACCTATCCCTCCAGTCTTGTTTCAACTATTACCCTTCCTGCTTCCTGTCTTCCTGGAATGCCTTTATCTTCAACCTTGCCACTGTTTATCCTAATTCCCCAAACCTTTCTCTATAAACTTCTGAGCTCCAAGTACACCTTCCATCTACCTAAAGCTCCCTCGGCCACACCTCTGCCAAGCATGGCATGGATACCTGACACCACTCTAGCCTTCCACCTCTATATGTACTTCCACTTTCATGCATCCTGTCTATACTTCCATGTATCCTGATCAGACTGATTGGTACTTGTAGAACCATAGTATTTCCTGTCCTTTGATTTCTCATGCCTTAATCTGCACTGTCTGTGCCTCACTTCATTCATTTATAGCCTCCTTATTTTCAATTCCCTCTATTTTCCCAGCCTTATCCAGCCTCTTCCTTATTTTGTGCAGTACATTTCATTGCTTACAGTTGCTCTTTTGTCTTCTGATGCTTTCTGTTGTGCTGAGGAGCAATAGCCTGATCTACACTGGACTTCACAGAGATGGTATGTAAAGTATTTTTCTTTTTTGTCAGAAGCATTTAGAAAGCAGTAAGTCATTTTGTGCTGAGGGTATTATCATTCAGTGACCCTTACGTATGGCTATATGATTTAAGCAGGCTATTTTACTCTTCCGTGAAAGTATTTAAAAGCATTTAGTCCACAGGTGTTGCAGGCAGTGTTTCTCGGTGCTCTGTTTCTCCAAGCCAACCAGACATCAGTAGACTTCAAGCACTAATTCCCTAATGATTGTTTTTGCTGACCTTAATGCATACCCCTCAACCTCTTAGCTCAAGAATAGGGGAGAAAGCCAAATATTAATGGGGGAACGAACGCTTAACACGAAGGACAGGTTTTAAAAATTGGCCCTATATATTTATAAAATTGTTAAAAGAGAAGGCTGAGGCATAGCTAGGATGCAGCGAAGGGCTCATCCACCCTGGTAGCAAGGTGTTAGGAGGAGCTACACTAAGGCACTGTACGAGCACATCCAAATAGAACCAAAATGCTCTCATCCAAAAAAAGGAAGCCAATCTGGTGGTCCCCTGCCATAAACAAACATAACGGAAGAAACTTTTGCAGAAAACAGGAAAATCCCAGGATGCAAAAAACTCCCATACTAGCCTCAGTAAGAAACTGAGATGCCTCATAAAATCCTCCAAAGCTAGTTACGAAAATAAAATTGCCAAAGATTCCAAAGACAACCACAAAGCATTCTATAACTATGTCAAGAATCTAAATGGCAATGCTCAGATCTGCTTTGAGCTAAAACAGAATGGCATTAAATATACTGATCCGAAGGATATTGCCAATATCCTGGCAGATCGATTCAGTGCCAACTTCAGCCCCCTCTCACCCCCTAAATGGCCCATCTCAATACCGGAAGATTGCCAAATTCCAGTAATAACGGCCACACAGGTACAAAACGCACTCTCTAAAGCCAAGAATACAGCATCCATGGGACCAGATGACATCCCGGGCTGTGTACTACATGAACTACAATATGAACTGGCACCTCACCTAAGTGTCATGTTTAATCATAGCCTCACCTCAGGTTTCGTGCCCACTGAGTGGCGCAGAGCTACAGTTATCCCAATCCACAAGGGGATCCACCTTGGATCCCGGAAACTACCATCCCATCAGTCTGACAAGCCTTATCTGCAAGGCCATGGAGCGTATTATCATGGAACCTATAAACAAAGACATTGGCAACCTTCAAACACTGGACCCCACCCAGTTTGGGTTTGTGAAGGGCCGATCTTGTCTCCTGAACCTGATTGACTTCTTTGAATCAGTCTCCAGAGCCATGGACAAGGTTAAGGTGGTCCACACAGCCTATCTAGACCTTGCCAAGGCCTTTGACATCATCCCCCACTCTGGAATCATAGATAAACTTACTAAGTTGGGCATTAATCCCTATGTCACCCAATGGGTTGCTAAATGGCTTACTGATAGAACCCACACTGTAAAAGTAGCCGACTCCAAATCCAGCTCTAGACAAGTGACAAGTGGAGTACCTCAGGGTTCAGTCCTGGGGCCGCTCTTGTTTGGCATCTACTTCTCTGAAGTACAGGTCAACACTAAGGGACTCTGGCTAACAAAGTTTGCAGATGACTGCAAACTGGGAGCCATTATTGAATCCCCAAATGATGTGGATACTCTACAAAAGGGCCTTACAGAAACAGATGCTTGGTGCCAGAGCCATGGGCTCAAGCTCAATGCCAAGAAATGTATTGTTATCCCTTTGGGAAAAACATGTATCCATGAATTACCATATAGGTGGCAGTACACTAAACACAGAAAGTGTGATAAGAGACTTAGGGACACAGGTGGACAGTGGTCTCACCTTCGATAACCACATCGCCACAACAGTCAGGAAATCCTTCTATGTGGCACACCTCATCACGAAGGGCTTTTCATCCAGAAAAAAGGAGGTCATTGTCCCACTGTACTCATCCCTCATTAGACCCATTATAGAATACAACGCCCCATTTGGTATGTACCTCTCAAGACATCTGCAACAACTGGAAAGGCCTCAGAAATACCTCACTAAAAGAATCACAGGCCTAAAGCAGATGCCCTACGCTGACCACATTAAAAAACTCCAGCTATACTCTGTCCCATATCATCTACTCAGAGGCGATCTCTGCTTAACATACAAGGCCATGTCAAACCCAGAGCTGTTGGACATGCTACACTTAAAGAAATCCCAATCCCTCAGAGCTACACGCTCCAGGGATCTAAACCTTGTCATCGCAATAAACAAAACATGCTGGAGGGATGGGTTCCTGACCCAGAGACTCCCCAGACTCTGGAATAGATTGCCCATACATGTCAAGCAGAGTGCCTCTTTGGACCTCTTCAAGAGGAACCTTGACGATTGGATGGGAGAAAGGAAATTCACCCCAGGGATCACGTCAGTCGCCCTGCTAGACAGGGGTCCAGGAAAGTAAATAATGTGGGAAGAAATAGACAGGGAATTGTTATGGCTAGGCTTGTATAAGCCCTAGGGCTGATAGCCTAGTACCAACCTATGAACCTATGAACTATCTGGAGAAGCGATTGGACAATAGTGCAGCACCAGCATTCAGAAGTCAAAACTGATATCATGTATGCAGTTAAGGCTAAAGTGAGTGTTTTGTGTGTGGCATTTAGTTTTAGTAAGTCACTTGTTGCATTTGTGACAAACAGTTGACTACAGTATTCATTGGAGAAGAGGATTTTTTGATCCACAGCTAGGAGAGTACCTTTTTGGGAGGGGTCTTCTACTTTACGTTCTGGAGGATTCCCAGATCAGGGAACTGCACAGGGTGCCAGAATACCTAGCTAGGGTTCTGATAGCAGGTATTAGCATGCATTGCCTGAAGGATATAAAGTCTGAAACTCAAATGTCTGTCATTATTTGGTGGTTGCAATCCTCAACAATTTGTTAGAAAATTACAAATTTTGTGAGGAACGCATCAAAAATAAGGGGCTAAATAAGTAACATTCCGCAGAATCAGGGATAATTGAGTGTTGTGCCTTACTGGATGCCTCTAAGAAGAAGTGTGACCTGTTCACAGCCTGCTATTTTTTCTTTTTTGTAGACTTGCTTAGAAGTCCTGCTTTGTTCTGGTTTCTTGTGTGTGTGTGTGTGTGTGTGTGTGTGTGTGTGTGTGTGTGTGTGTGTGTGTGTGTGTGTGTGTGTGTGTGTGTGTGTGTGTGTGCTAAAAATACTATACTTCACTGCCTCTACACCTAGCTCTTACTGCAAATAAGAGAATATTGTGCTGCTGTGAATCACAGCTCTGCAGTCTGCTTAAACATATACTGTTTCCAGTGTTATTAAATCCTTTCTACCACTGGATATTTGGTCTCCTTAGCAGGTGCATCTCAGAAGACACTCGTAGCTTATACTCTCTCAGGCACCCTAAGCTAATCCTTAAAAGGTCTGTTTTATCTTTGTATTACCAGAAGCACTTTAAAGTGCTGATTTTTCTTTGTTGAGGTCACGCTCCATCACTGATCATCATTCTTAGCTAGTCCTTAAAACGTGCTGCCTTAATTTTTGGTAAGACTTAAAAGACCTAAATTCTGTTTTACTGCTGCTCTGCAACTAAGAGCAAGTTATAGTTGCTTTGCCTTGCAACTGTGAGTGACACGGAAACACCAAAGTATTTCATGTTTAAAGATGTTGGCAGTAAACTCAGAGTGCTGAATAAAGGATGCAGTAAATCCACTATCAGAGTAAGAGCAGAGGCAGTACAAATATAAATTCAGCTAATACAATGACTAAATACAAATATGTCACTCTTAGGAACAGCAACAAAGACAACACTGATGCATTCATACAGTTGACAAAGTGCAGATAACCCTGACAGTGCTTTGACAACAAAATGAACCAAGATATGCCAGCAAAAAATGTACAGATGAAAGGTTATTCTAAATTATAACAGTATTTAGGAATTATAGGTTCCTCATTGTGATTAAAGAAATCATAGGATAGATTATGTAATATTAGGAGTCATAACGAATTTAATATAAATATTATTTTGAATGATCTGTGGTGTACAGTTGCATCACATTTCTAAACAGGAAAATCATTTTGGAAGGCTCAGTTCAAGGCCATTTACAGCCTTCATCAGATGTACCTGGTCATTCTTGATATGTGGTCATTCTTGATATGTTTTGCAAACTCCAGTAAGACTTAGGGGAAAGCAAAGCTGAATGGTCCTGTGGTTTTTACCACAGAAGTACATTTTTCCAACGTTGGTGTGTGAAAGAAGGATTGTCTGGGCTTTTTTCCTGATTTTAAAATTTTAATATAAAGTTTTTGCTTTTGTTCCGTTGGTTTTGTATGCAAACACACCTAAGAACCCATTTATCAGCTGGGGTGTCCTAATGTTAAGCCTGGATAACGTGTGCCTTTAATCTGCTGGAATGCTGATAACTGTCCATATCACTGTTAGGTGCACATACGAGCTAAGATTCATTTAAATTATCTGTCTGAAGTAATAATCCAATAAGTATGCATATTACTAGCACTAAAAATGAGAAAAATCTGCATAAATTCAGTTGGTCACGATCTGTTGGTGCAATAGTGAAACATGTTAAAACTGTGTGTGTGTGTGTGTGTGTGTGTGTGTGTGTGTGTGTGTGTGTGTGTGTGTGTGTGTGTGTGTACGTGTGTGCTTCACTATGTGGAAGGTAATAGAGGATTCCTTAAGAAACTAACAGGATGGATGCTCAGTCTTTTAGAGTTGAAACATTTCAGGTACAAACAATAGTATACTGCATCAGGGTTTGTAGATGGGATTTTTACCATAAAGATTTAAGGGGAAACAGCAGTAAACAACAGAGAACAGAATAAGACAGGATGGTACTGCAAAACAATAGAGGATGTCATGAGAAAAGTAATTTGACATTTGGCAGGGCTCCACTGGATTTTTCTGGAAAAAATAAAAGGGCAGTGAGAGAGAGAGAGAGAGAAAGAGGGAGAGAGAGAGAGAGAGAGAGAGAGAGAGAGAGAGGTGACACAGAATGCCAGTGTAACTGGAAAGGAGCTGGTAAAAAGCCAGCTGTCTGGTTTCTCCTTTTTTTTCTGTTCTTAGAAATGTGTGGTCTTAAGAAGGTAGTAGTCAAACACTATCATATATCACTTCACTCTACTGCAACAAAAAGAGCCTAGAACATTGGCATATAATCTTGTCAGGAATGAAAATGTGCAAGTTTTGACATGACTATAGGCTGAGGCTCTTAAAGCTTTTTACTGCAATAAAGAAGACCATTGTCATATGTAATAATGTTTGGTTATTGTTTTTGTAGTACAGGGTGATTTTCCTTTCTCCTTTCTAGTTTATAATATGACCTGGAAACAGTAAATAGAAGTAAAGTGTGCTGTGGCACTGAATAAAGTAAGACCATTTGTATCTTCCTCAGTGATATAAAAAAGACCCTGACACATACTCAACACACCTTTGCACAGTTCTCGATGTCCATTGATCTGTAAACTGACATGGTCAAGTGTAGTTTTAGCAGAATGTGCATTAATTACCCTGTCTACTTGACCAATTCAGCACACAGACAGTGTCATCAGATAAGAAATGGATGGCTTTCTTAATCTATCATTATCTCCTTCCACTGGAGTGGTTAAATAAAAATGTGCATTCCTCAGTCTTCTACTAAAATTGTGTATTCATATCTCCCATGCATTGTGTCCTATATGCCATGATGCAAGGAACATACTCCTTTAGTTCTAAAGGATACAGTCCAGTATTTACAGAACTATTGATAAATGACTGTCAATTTGTTAGTGAAACTAGCATGTCTCACAGTGACCCTATGAGTGACCTTTGATGGAGTTCTAGCCTATAATTTAGCAGAAAATAGTCACTTATTGATTTACTTAGTTAACCAATTAATAAACAAAATGGCTTTAAGTTTATTCAGTGGAAACTTAAGTTCATCAATAGTTTTTGGAGTCATCAATGCTTTCATGCATTCTTCCTGAGTTAGCCTTAGTCTTTCATTATCTATTGAATTCTGTGCTGCCTTTCTACTAGCCATTTGAACAAAATGATGACACTTGCCAGATCCTAACATGACTACAAAAGTAGTGTCTCCCTTGTAAATATGCATACTGGTCTATCCATTCATTGCAGATTTCTAGTGATTTCCAAAGGTGTAGAAGATGTTTGCAACCTCTTCTAAAAGCAGATCTCTGCCTCGACTTGGTCTGCACTTTTACATCAATTCTCTAAGACAAAGAAGAATGTTCCAGCAAAGGACAGAGGGCAGATCATTCTCATGTATTCCATTACAGATCTATAATGATTTTCTAAACAAAGAAGACCTCTGCAAATCCTGGTAAAAGAACATGGAAGAACGTGTTTTGTTGAACAAGCCTGCTGCTTTCTTGTGACTTACACTGACACCTGAATACAGCGAGAAAGGTCACACATTGAACAGATTGAATGGGTGAGTGGTGTCATGGCCACTGCATTTTTTTTTTTTTTTTTGAAGGGACCTACTGACCCAGAACATTTTTTACACCTGATTAAATCATCTGTACTACAAATACAAATTACTGACTTTCATGTGAGTATCACTGAGACCAAGTTAGGCACAAAAGGTACATGCTTAAAGTGGTTTTAATCAAACTGTAAGGCCAATCAGGGTAGGCATTACATGGAAATAACAGACCACCCAGGGGTGTTTTAAGGCCCAACACCACAATCAATGTGTCTCCCCACCCATGGAAGGTCTATTATCTTCCTGAGGGCATCATTATACTTAGTTTATCTACATATTCAGTTTTAAAATGTTGATTCCTTTTAATTACATTTTCCGATATAAAATATTGCCTTAATTTCTTTTACTTTTAATTACATTTTACAATATAAAATATTGCTTCCACTTCTTAGTTTTGCAGGGCACAAGGTAACATGAGGCACACTATTTTAAGGTCAGTTTGTAAGAGTAAAATAAAACACAGTCAATTAATATTTGTTGCCATGACTTTAGACTATGCAAAGGGATACAGTTGTAAAGGTGACTGGCCAAATTAATAATGTCTTAAGAAAGCAAGCTAAAGGGCATAGGTTTTGCAAGGCTACTAATTTTTCACTGCATACTGAAAAGAGAAGAAAAGTGGCAATTTATTTAGTTTAGTATACTGCTAATATTTACTGATATTAGCGGTATCTTCTGATACTTTGTGCGACTTTTATTTTGTCAGATGCACTGAATATTGCAAAGAAGAAACACAGCAATCCATGTTGCTATAACTTGAGTTATTATGATCTGTCCATGTTTTCATTTTTAAGGAAGTTATATTGCCAGTGTGATGTTCCATATTTGCCACCCAAACTTCTCCCATAGGTAAAAAAGAAAAATCTCAGTACAGTATCAAGTGTTATGAGATGAACTGCAAATCTTTTGTTTTCAGACTTTTTATTTGTAATTTTCTGATTCTTGGAAAAAATGACACATACCAATGATGTAATAGAATCCAACTCCAACACAATGGAAGTTAGCAAAGTTCACATACATATGTACAGTTATTGTTTAACATTTTTCTGACTTGACTGGAGAAATTAAGTGAGTGTTATAGAATGTATTTGTTAAGTAGTCCTACTGCCTGGGTTGCTTGATGTGAAAAGCAAATTTTAGCTTAATATTTTTTACCTTCCTACCATTGTATATGTTTTTATTTTGTAAATGATGGGCTATAAAACTGTCTGATCATATGTTATTTCAGATAATACTGTAATTTGTCATTTTATTAATTCAGGTGTTACAAGATAGCACAATCCACAGATTAATTGGGTGATTACTGTTTACTCTTAAATTAATGAAGTTAAATTAGAGAAAATGAATGAAACTTAATCATCTTATTAAAAGTCATGTGACCTTCAATAGAGTAGTAATACATTACTATTTTATTGAAGGTTACATAGGTTCATAGGTTCATAGGTAGGTACTAGGCTATCGGCCCAAGGGCCTACGTAAGCCTAGCCAGCAAGGTACCATAGCTTACGCCACCCAAGAAAGTTATTTTCCTGTGCCACTGTCCAGCAGAGACACAGAAGTGATTCCCAGGGTGTATTTCCTATTTCCCATCCACTCATCAAGATTTTTCTTGAAGAGTGCTAATGAAGAACTTTGCTTGACATAGATGGGTAGCTTGTTCCAGAGTATAGGAAGTCTCTGGGACAGGAATCTATCCCTCCAGCGTGTCCTGTTTATTGCGGTGACAAGGTTTAGGTCCCTAAAGCATGTAGCTTGGAGGGATTGGGATTTCTTTAGGTGTAGCATGTCCAACAGCTCTGGGTTTGACATAGCTTTATATGTTAGGCAGAGATCACCTCGGAGTAGGCGATATGCTATGGAGTAAAGCTGGAGTTATTTGAGGCGGTCAGTGTAGGGCATTTGTTTGAGGCCAGTAATCCTCTTTGTGAGGTACTTCTGTGGCCTTTCCAGCTGCTGCAGATGTCTTGTGAGGTACATTCCAAAAGGGACATTGCACTCTATAATGGGTCTAATGAGTGACGAGTAGAGGGGAACAATGACCTCTTTTTTTCCTGGATGAGAACCCTTTTATGATGAGGTGTGCCATGTAGGACTTCCTGACTACTGTGGTGATGTGACTATCAAAGGAGAGACTACTGTCCTCCTGGGTCCCAAGGTCTCATCACGCATTCGGTGTTAAGTAGATTGCTGCTTATGTGGTAGTTCATGGGTACAGAGTTTTTACCAAAGGGGATGACACTGCACATTTTGGAATTGAGCTTGAGGCCATGGCTCTGACACCAGGCATCTGTCTCAGTGAGGCCCTTCTGTAGGATGCCCACATCATTTGGGGACTTGACTACGGCTCCTAGTTTGCAGTCATCTGCGAACTTCGTCAGCCAGAGGCCTTCTGTGTTAGCCTGTATTTCAGAGAAGTAGATACCAAATAGCAGAGGTCCCAGGATGGAACCCTGTGGCACTCCACTTGAGGTCAGATTTGGAGTCTGCAACTTTTACAGTGTGGGTTCTGTCAGTGAGCCAGTTGGCAACCCATTTAATGATGTAGGGATTTATACCTAGTTTAGTGAGTTTAGCTAGAATTCCAGAATGGGGGATGGTGTCGAAAGCCTTGGCGAGGTCAAGATAGGCTGTGTGAACCACCTTACCCTCATCCACGGCTTTGGTGACTGCATCAAAGAAGCCGATCAGGTTCAGGAGGCATTATCTGCCTTTCACAAACCCGAACTGGGTGGGATCCAGAGTTTGGAGGTTACCAATGTCTTTGTTTATGAGTTCCATGATAATACGTTTCATGGCCTTGCAGACCAGGCTCGTCAAGCTAATAGGTCGATAGCTCCCAGGATCAGTGGTGGCTCCCCCTTTGTGGAGTGGGATAACTGTTGCTGTGCGCCATTCAGTGGGCACAAAGTCTGATGCGAGGCTATTATTGAACATGGTGCTTAAGTGGGGAGCCAGTTCGTTCTGAAGTTCATGTAAAACACAGCCTGGGGTGTTGTATGGTCCCATGGATGCTGTGTTTTTGGCTTTAGAGAGTGCAACTTTTACCTGCATAGTTGAGATTACAGGAACTCTGCATTCTTCCTGTATAGATATGGGCCTTTTAGGGGGTGAGAGGGGGGTAAAATTAGCACTGAACCGATCTGCCAAGATGATGGCAATATCAGTTGGTTCTGTAATTTTCGTGCTTTTGTGCTGTAACTCAGAGCAGATCTGGGTGTTGCCATCTAGATTCTTGACATAGCTATAGAGTGCTTTGTGGTTGTCCTTGTATTTAGTGGCGATTTTGTTTTCGTAGCTAGCTTTGGAGGATCTTATAAGGGATCTCAGCTTCTTACTGAGGCTGACCAGGGAGCTCCTCCACTCATGACTTTTAATAAGATGATTGGTAGTCTGGCTTTATTATGATTTTCACTATATATAATGAGATATCACTGTGAGTTTGTATTCTGAACTAATAAAGAGCCATTGGGGCTTGAAAGCTTTGCGTTTGAATAAAGTGACTTGCATTAGACATTTGGACTTTTGGTACATAACTAAAATACTCCAGAGAAACAGTAAGTACAATTTAACAAGTGAAAAAATGCTGGCATTTTGAACATTTCTTTTTCATGGTACATAAATTTAGCACCATGAGTAGCTACTCTTATTTTTTTGGGGTTCTCCCTATGCATTAATGTACACCTTTGGAGGGTTGCTAACCTCCCAACACATTTTCTAGACTTATTTACATTACATCTCCGCCTCAGATATAGTGGCAGACAGTGATACTATCGATGACAACCTTAGACTGACTTTTTTTTTAAATCTTTCTAGATACAATGGCAGATGATATAATTGTCACAGTTGTTATCGATAATGGATCTGGTTTTTGCAAAGCTGGCTTTGCTGGTGAAGATGCCCCTCAATCTGTGTTCCCCTCCATTGTTGGACACACAAGACAAAAGGTTTGTAAATTGATTTTTGGGGGAGCAGGGGCTTTCTGGTTGATTTGTAAGATACTTTGTTCTTTACAAATGTGTAGTAGTAGGCTGAAGCACCAGCAGATGTTGTAGTCCCATGAAACCCTGGGCTTACAGCTGTTACAAAATGGAGTTGTACTACAAAAAATGAAAATGGAAGTTCTGAAAATCATTAGGGAACCTAATTCAAGACTGAGCAGGTTGAGCAAATGTGCACTAAAAACAATGCAAGATCTGAAATAACAGCATTTTAACTAATTAAATGTTATAATGGATAGGACATCACATTTTCTATGATGTATTCAGATTTGGAACATGATATGGGTACTAGAAAAAAGAAGTTATGTCTTACCATAACATTCCATCTGTGTTGTTCATCTTCTTTCATTCATCACCGATGGGGTTTGGTTCCGTGCCCTCGGAACCAAGTCAGCCTATTACCAAGCTCGCGCTAGCCAAAAAAACTCTTGAGCTAAGTCTCTACCCAGAATGCCCTTCTTCCTGTTTCCTCAGATCGAGTTTGCTACGAAAAGAAGTAAAGCCGAGGCCACTTCTATGCAAGTACCCTAGTGCATCACTTAGACCCAAAGTATCCACCAGGAGCCTTTGGAGAGGGAAGGAGGGTGGGAAGTGATGAATGAAAGAAGATGAACAACACAGATGGAACGTTATGGTAAGACATAACTTCTTTATCTGATGTTGTTCATCTTCTTTCCATTCATCACTGATGGGACAGAATCTCAAGCTACCTTGAGGTCCATGGGCAGCCCTTATGGAAGAACATTACTGAGTACCATTGAGCCGAAGGCAGCTCTCCCCCTGGAGACCAGGTCCAATTTGTAATGATTGATAAAGGTATGAGGCTTAGTCCTAGTTGCTGCTGCACAGATGTCATCCATGGAAGCCCTGGAATGGAATGCTATAGAAGTTTTGTAAAAAACGAACTGCAAGGTAAAAACTTGTAACCAAGGAAATCCCAGTAGCCTTGAATCATTGGAATTAAAATGAAGTCTTTATTACACCACAGGACCAAAACAAGAACAGCAAAATCGTAGAACTAAGCGCTTTCACCCTCACGTCCTAGGGCATCATCAGAGTACAAATTAACAGAAAAACACATCATCCCTTAAATACAGGTACTACTTGATTAATTAAATTAAATAGTAACGTAATCAATCAATCAAACAATATTCTAATTAATACAATAAAACCTCTTGTCTTTTAAAGTAACAAGTCCAGTAAAAATATAAAATAACTGACTTGAAATGCATTTAGACATGAACTAGAATATAATGTGTATAACTGGAGGTCTTATACACAATGTATTTGTCTAAAATAAAGAATAAACTTCTTTTATGTGAATAATGTGAGTAAAACCATACTAAATGTATAATGTGAAACAAAGAATGTAAGTTCCTAACATAACATTTCCGTATGAATTAATAAGCTATATTGAGGTTGTTGCAATGATGTGTACTAAAATTGAAATTGCAGAACTGGATTTTATCTAAATACTAATTGAGTGTATTTGGATGTTTAAAAAATACTATAGTAAATTGTTTGTATGTGAATAAATAAATAAATAACTGTAGTAAAAATATAAAACTTTTTTAAAAAAATGTATGTAGAATATGAAAATATGTAAACAGTGTTTGTAACAAGGTCACAGATTAAATGTTATCAATTCATACAGTTACAATAACCATAAAATTAATGAAATTAATGAATTTAATGAAACTGAAATAGAGATCTAATGAAATGTTAAATGTATAATATTAATTAAAACATCTTATATGTATATTACTATAAAAATGAATTTAATAATTTTCCTTAAAAAACTTTCCTTAGAAAAGTGGTGGATAACATGAATTGAGGAGTGACATGTGGAATCATAATGAATATATACAAAATCATTTATGAAACATATACTCGCCCTGCAGGTGTAGTTCAATTATGAATAAATTGTAAAATTGTGAATGAATGTGAAATGTGTTGGAAAAGAAGTTGATATGTGTATAAATGTTGAGTGTGTCCATAAATAATAATAGTTGAGTGATTTTATTGAGTTTAAAGCAAATTTAATACATAAGGATTAGTGGCTATGAAGGTCATTAAATAAACTGAGATTTTAGCTTAAGTATACTAGCTATAGAAATTTGATCATTAATTCCTGGATCCTTGCTTGCATTTAATCTAAGTTGCCAAAGACATTCTTTGGCTTCTAGTAAACTCTTAGTATCACCCCCTTGTTGTGCATTGGTGTGAACAATTCTGTCGATAACAAAAAACAGGATTTTTTTTAAAATTAAGGCAACCAATGCTATGAGTGTATAAAGCACTAGTCTGCTTGTGATTTCTAATATCACTGACATGCTCTATAATTCTTGTTTTCAACTTTCTGTTAGTTTTGCCTACATAGAAAGCTTGGCATGCTGTGCAAGTAGCTACGTATACCACCATGACTGTGTTGCAGTTACACGCTCCTGGACATCTAATAGTCTTATCATAATTGATGATTGAGAGGTATGGTCCATTATTGATGAACCTGCATGTGCGACATGCACCTCATTTGTTCATCTTACATTTCGTAAATAAGTCACATTTCGTACTATTTTCGAATATACTTTTAAGACTTTGTCCTTTACTGAAAGTAACTTTTGGTTTGTCACCTAAAACGTTTACCAATTCTTTGTTAGATTCAATAACAATGTTCCAAGAATCGTAGACCGCTTTAACAATTTGGTCTGATTTTTCATTGAATGGGATGACTAAAATGTCGTTTCCTATACCCTTAGATTTAGGAACTTCTTTTGGATTTAATCCATATCTTAAAATAGATTTGTATAAAACTGATTTATTCATCCAAATGTCCTGACCTATATTGTTAACCAAATCTACCGGGTAGGCTCTACTTATGAACATGTTTTTTAATTTTTCAAGTTCCTTTTTGAACGTGTCATCATTGCTCACTATCCTTGACAACCTCACCATCTGTCCTTTTACTAAATTTCTTTTCTGATGGGCAGGGTGACAGCTGTCAAAGTGTAAAAATGAATTGGAATATGTCTTCTTCCTGTAAATGCTAGATTCAAATGTATTATCCTTCAAGGTAATTGTAATATCCAAAAAATTAATTGTATTGTTAGAAATGTGACTCGTAAATTATAAATTCATTAAATTGTGCTTCAGTACCTCTCCAAAAAATCAAAATGTCATCCAAATAACGTAAATATAATAAATTTTATCCCAATAACTACTAGTGAAAACGTGTTCATATTCCCATGCTGCCAGAACAAGATTAGCGTAAATAGGGGCACATTTTGCTCCCACAGCCACTCCTTTTTGTTGTTTAAAATAACTGCCGTTAAAATAGATAAAATTATTCTCCAAAACTAATTCTAACATCTCAGATATTAGTCGATTCTCAGTTCTGTTGTTGTGTTTGTGTGTGTTAAGGCATGTTTCAAACAACTCAGTGCCTTCCTGATGTGGAATCACGGTAAAAAGATTGATTACATCCACAGTTGCCATCACAAAATCATAGTTGACATCAACATTATTAATAAATTGTCTTATAGAGTCAAGACAATGCCATGAATCTCTTACAATGTGTGGTAATCTCGTTAGTAAATCTTTACATTTGGAGTCAATGTAGGCTGCTAAAGCTTCAGTCTTAGAACCTATTGCTGAGACAGTTGGTCTGAATGGTGGATTGTCAGTGTGTTTATGAATTTTGGGAATTCCAAAAATAGACGGTATTTTAGGAAATTCCACGGATATGTATTGATAAACCACTGAGTCAATCCTTCCATCCATTAAATATTCGTAAGTTAACCAATCAATTTTGCCGTAGGCTTTGTTTACCTCGTGCCTACTGACCTTTTCATAAGTTACCTCATCCTCTAAAAGTGTAAGCATCTTGTTCTCATAGTCAACATTTAGCATAATGACCACCCCCCACCTTTGTCAGGTTTCATGATTCTGAATTTGTCAGAACTTTTTAATTCTTGTAGACAAAATTTTTCAGCTGACGTTAAATTATGTTTAAAAATATTCTTCTCATTCAACGTTCTTCTAAAATGTGTTTCACAAAGCTTTTCAAAAACTTGTATCATATAGTTCTGGGGTGGAATAAAGGTACTGTGACGTTTTAGTGTAAAGTTGTTGGAATCCTGAGATAAAGTGTTTGAGTCTTGAAAAAATAATTTTAAATTTAAAAGCCTGGTGTACATTTTTAAATTAAGTAAAACTTTACCAATGTCCAACTTAAAATTTGGAACGAATGTGAACCCTTTACTGAACAAATCCAAATACTTACTGTCGAAATTCTTTCTAGTATAGTTGTACAAATTAAAACCTGAATGTGTAACAATTTGACAATCAAATGAATTTGGAGTGACTACATCATGTTGACATAAACTCGTGATGTTAGAAACTTCAGTATTAATCAGTTGTTGTGCTTGGATTGTGACTTCAAGTAGGTGAATTGTTCACTGTATCAATATTGTCACAATCAGTGTTGTGATTAATTACTGTTGATGTCACCATCTTGACATTCTCGGGCCTCGGTTGTTGTAATTTCTTGGAATATATTGATTGTAACTGCCCTGTCTCTCCCTTATTCTCTCCGACCTTCTTAATATGGGCTGATCTAAAAAATCTGACTCTAAACATTCGTCATTATGATTGGTGTTATTAACATCATTGACATCACCTCGATGTATGTTGTCCTGATTGTCAATTGAATTGAACTGATTTCTAACTCTTTCATCACTAAAATTGACATGGTTCTGACTAATACGTTTCATGTTTTTGTACTCTCTAAAGTGCACATAGGCTCTATTGTTTCTATAATCATGGCTGTCTCTTTCAATCTTAGTATTTTTGATTTCCAAGCCCTTATTAATAAACCTGTCCAAATCTTTAAAAATATTTTCCAATCTGAATTTGTTATGCTCAAATAGTAAATCCATCTTAATGTCATTGTCTAAACTACATAACCTTTCCTTTAATACTTGTAATTTGTCAGTCTTGTTACGAATAATAAGTTTCAAAAGTTCCAACCCAGTTTTATCAAACAGTTGTGTCAATTCAGTAAAAAAAGATGTACCCTCCAAAAAAACATTAGGCAATTTAAATATACGTAGTCCCTTAGGGACCTGTTTTAATTCTAAACTGCGTTCTAAGAACGCGTTGTCCATCTGTAAGGATTTGAAGTTCTTGAGTGTTTTTTCAAACTCTGAAAAACGTGAATTCAAAGTACCCAAGTCTCTTGTTACTACTGGACCATCTCTGTTTAATGAAGGGGCAGAAAGAAATGCGTGTAAGTCCAAATGCCTATCCAAAGGAATGTTCCTATTCGATTCACCCCGTCGTGATATCTGGTTGTGGTTGTGACCACTGTGGCATCTGTTGTCATGGTTAGAGTCAGTGTTCATATGTGTTCCAGCTGCATGCCCTCTATCTTGCACCTCCACTTGCCTTAAAGGGCTGTTGGAACATTGTCTCATCCCACGCCCATGTAGACTTGTGTTGGGTGTGGAATGCAGGGTGAGAAGTTGTTCCTGTGATTCTGTGATGACCAAATCACCTTCAGTCCCTGCATTGTGTTGCTGATCATGCAATGCTTTGATGAGCTTATTAGTGATGTCCAGGTGCTCTTGCAATAACCGCTGCATGGTGGAAGTGTAGTGGGTAAAGACTTACTGGAACCTGTAGCACAACACCACAGGTACTAGAAGCTGTAGCACAACACCACAGATGAATATAGATGGTCGTTAGACCTGTAGTATAGAATAAGAATTAACACAAGAACTTGTCTGGTGCTGATGTGAAGTTCAACAGTCAGCTAAATAAATTGTCAAAGAAAACACGTCTCAATTAAAAAAGAGTAGACCAAGTAAAAACCGATTGAAACGTTGATACGCCCAAGTAGTTTATTGGTGTTGGAATGGTATGACTTAGTACCTAAATTGAAATGATCGCAAGTAAAAAACCAGCAACATAGTTGGATGACCAAAATAAAATGTATTATCCGTACAGCACTTGTAACGGATAAAACAAATAGCGAGCTGATACTGAAATGAACTCCGTTAGTGATTTCAGTATTCCTTACCCAGTGTCAGTTAAATTGCACTCCTGTAAAGACAATGAAAAGACGTGAATAAATGAACTAATACTCCACAGCTGTTGTCATTGAAACGTTATAGTTCTTATGCATACAGTCTGTCAAAAACACGCTGGCTAATGCTGTTGTAAAATCTGTTAAAAAATACGGACTTTCAAGTCACTGTTGGAAAAACACAGTAGACTGTGTTTAAGAACAAGTAAAGGTTCACTTAGTTGATAACCACGGCTGTTTAGAAAAGTGAAACATGTAAAAAACCAAAGACACAGTTGCCGCTATTGCTGTCTGTGTTTAAAAGCAGTTCACGGTGCAAAAAATGTTCGTAACAATGTTTTAAGTCAGTTGTCAGTACATAAACCAAAAAAGCTAGGTTGATGTAAGATGATGTTTCACGTTATGCTTCAATGTCTATAACAACGTTGTAGTTTGCAAAAATCAACCGTTGCTGTATAACAGAAAATTACATAGCACAGCTGGCACAGTTTGTTCAATGAGGAAGTACTAAATAGTTACCTCAAATGAATAAATGAATAAAGGAAACTTGCCAAACGGCTTCACGCAAATATGTAGAGTAGCTTGTAGCGTAGCTCGTAGATTTAGAAAATGTGCGATGTTAAAGCCAATAATTCAGCAGTTTCATAGTGCTCACCGATATTCAGCAAGGCATGTAACAAATCTTGTACGGGCCGTTCAACTACAACAATCCAAGATCAAACAGGTCACTGAGAAGGTTTGTAAAAAACGAACTGCAAGGTAAAAACTTGTAACCAAGGAAATCCCAGTAGCCTTGAATCATTGGAATTAAAATGAAGTCTTTATTACACCACAGGACCAAAACAAGAACAGCAAAATCGTAGAACTAAGTGCTTTCACCCTCACGTCCTAGGGCATCATCAGAGTAGCCATTTTGATAATGTAACCTTGGAAACAGCCTCTCCCATTTTGGGTCCCAAAAAGGAGATTAAAAGCTGTTCAGATTTACAGATAGGTTTGGTCCTCTCTAGGTAAAACCTTAATTGTCTATGTACGTCTAAGGTGTGAAGGCAATATTCTTCTCTAT
This sequence comes from Protopterus annectens, assembly GCF_019279795.1. Taxonomy (NCBI): domain Eukaryota; kingdom Metazoa; phylum Chordata; order Ceratodontiformes; family Protopteridae; genus Protopterus; species Protopterus annectens. Next base: position 89,467,988 of record NC_056744.1, read on the forward strand.
TGGCAAAATTCGTAAAAAACACTGGTAGATCAATGGACTACACACAAATGAAAGCCAAAAACCACTTAAAAGCACAAAATAAACAAGTGAAGTGGTAGGAGAAAGCTGGTAAAAAAAGCTGGTAAAAAGTTACGCTATAATCACTGCAACCAAAATCTTTTATTAGGTAAGCGCTTTTGGTGGTGAAAATGTCCCACCTTCATCAGACCAAGAACAACCTCAAATAATACATTTATATAGTCTTATCACTAAATTGATTTATAATTTAATCTCTAAAAACCAATCAATTAATTAATCAATTAAAATACCAAAATTCATATATATAAAAATAACCTTACACAATTTGAATACAATGCTAAAACACCATGTACAATATTAACTCACAAATATTAATAATGGTTTACAAAATATATAATAGATTACATACTAAATGCTGCTAGGAAACTTAGAAAAAAACAATAATAATATATATTAAATAAAATAATAGTCCCCAAAATGGCACAAGAAAGAAACTATAAAAAGAAGAAAAAATGAAAAACCACTCTATGCATACATTATATGTATACAATTAAGCACATATCTGTTTACATAACATATGTTTTAAGTAAATTTTGAATACATGTTAGCTTAAACCAACTGTGCTACAACACTATTATATAAATATAAAAATTAAAATTAAAATGTGAATTAAAACTGGTTAATTATGCTAACTTTTTTAAAAAAACCTATATATACTATATAAACATACTTATAAATGAAATTGTTAGCTTATCTATTCAATGCTTTCAGTTTTAAAACACTTTTGATAGAAACATAATCATTTAATCCGGGAAAAATATATGCAGCAGTTTTAATTTGCCAATACAACTCATTCTGTTCAAGTAGTAGTTGCCAAGGCCCCCCTCTCGGATCTAAAGGGGTCTGATGTACAACTAAAAATAAAAACTCATGAGTTGGAAATTGCAAAACATGCCTCGCAAGAGCATTATTGACATCCCCTTTACTAACTGCATAGCAGTGCTCGTATATTCTCTGTCTTAATTTCCACTAGGTCTTCCCTATGTAAAATGAGGGACAAAATTGACAACATGCTACGTACACAACTGCTTTAGACTCACAATTAAAGGAACCATTCATTTTATAATTCTTATGATTAATGTTAGCAGTAGTGCTCACCTGAATATATTTGCATTGTGTACAATGCCCACATTTACGCATACCTATATGTGCCCGTTGAGAATGACCATGATTCCTTTTCTTGTGGTTCTCTAATAAATTTTTGAGATTCAAACCTCTCCTGAATGTGAAGTGAGGTCTGATACCTAATTTAGTACAAATAGAAGGTTCTTCCAAAATAACCGCCCAATTTTTAATGAAAATCTCCTCGACCCTTATGGTAGTGTTTGAAAAAGTGGACAGGAAACTGAGATGGAGTGGTTTATCTTCATCAACAGTTGTGCCATTCTGTAGTATAACTTGGCTAATGTTAACGACATTGTCATCTGCCTGAGCCCTACTAGCCAAAATGGGTTTAAACACGCCAATTGATCTCTTATTTCTCACTTCAGTCATTATATCAACAAGTAATTTATAAGGATACCCCCTACTCAGGAACATAGATTTTAACTTTTCACATTCCAAATCAAAATCTACATCCTCAGTAACCATCCTTGCCAGCCCTTACCATCTGGCCTTTTACAATTGCCTTCTTCTGATGGTAAGGGTGTTCACTAGTGTAAAACAAGAATGCATTAGAGTAGGTGGGTTTCCTGTAAATAGAAGCTGGTGACTAGCCGAAGTGGAGAAACCAAGCTGTCAGCTTGACAGAGGACAGGTTCAGGTGACTCAGCCCTTGGGGTGAGTGATCAGATCTGATAGAGGGTCCAGAATCCACGGCAGGAATACCAGGTGAGGCCAAAGAAAGGGGAACCAAACTTGTCAAGGCCAGAATGGGGCTATGAGGATTACCTTGCATCTCAACCGAAGAGCTTTCTGTAGAACTTGTGGGATCAGAGGAATGGGAGGATAAGTGTAGAGAAGTCCCATGGGACAATCATGGATCAGAGCATCCCTCAGTGACTCCCCCTGCAGGGGAAGTAGGGCGAAGTAGCTGCTGCACTTGGTGTTTGATGGAGAGGCAAAAAGATCGCAGCTGGGCTGGCCCCAGTGGCTGAAGATTACAGACGCCACCTTGGGGTTGAGGGACCACTCATGGGGCATGAGGATGCATCTGCTCGGCTTGTCTGCAATCACATTGGAGCTCCCCGGGATATGCATTGCTATCAGGAAGTGGGTGGAAGCTATTGCCTACTGCCAGATTCTCATGGCTTCTCGACAAAGGGGGTAGGACTTGGTTCCTCCTTGCTTGTTGATGTATCAGACCACTTACATATTGTCTGATTTAATTGCAATTGTCCCGGAGGGGACAGCCCCATGGAATGCCTGCAACGCTAACAGCATGGCCCTCAGTTCTAGGACATTGATATGCAGGTAGGCATCCTAGGTAGACCATGTGCCTTGGACAGTCTTTCCCTGAAAATGGTCCCCCCACCCGATCAGGGAAGCATCCATGGTCACAATGGCTGTGGGCTGGGAGGGCTGAAAAGGTCAGCTCAAAAGATCTTCATTCTGGCCTCATCCACCAAAGCAGGTTCTGCTTGCAGGAGTTGGTTATTCGAATTTTGTAATCCAGGGGTTGACAGTTTGGGAACCATTGACACAGAAGGAGCCATTGCAGAATTCGCATATGTAGCTTTGCTAGAGGCACTACTGGAATTGATGCAGCCATAGAACCCATAGCTTGGAGAACTTGTCTTGCAGGGACTGATGTTTTTGAAAGAATCACTTGGATTTGAAGCCTCAGTCAGTGAAGTCTGTGAAGAGGGAGTGATACCAGACAGGACTGAGTATTGAACACTGCTCTAATGAACTCTATTTGTTGTGTAGGGATAAGATTTGATTTCTCCCAATGTACCGTTATTCCCAACAATTTTGCCAGAGAGAGAGTATGTTGTAGGGCAGTTACCAGAAAATATTTGGTGGGGGCTGTAAGGAGCTAGTCGTCTAGATATGGAAACACCCGGAATCCTTTTAGTCTCAAGTGAGCTGTTACCACTGCCATGCATTTCATGAACACTCTGAGGGCTGTGGAGAGACCGAATGGCAGGACACGGAATTGGTAATGACTAGCTCCCAGCCAGAAGCAAAACAGACTCCTGGAGCGTTTGTCCATCTTGATGAGGTAATACATGTCCCGGAGATCTATAGAGCAATCCAATCGTCTTTTCTTAAAAAGGGAAGGATGGACTGAAACCATGACCATCCGGAATTTGGTTTGGGTTACAGACTTGTTTAAGCTGCTGAGATCCAAAAAGGGTCTCCAGTACCCTGTCTTTTTTGGCACCAAAAAGAATCTCGAGTAAAATGCAGATCCATGCTGGTCTGGTGGGACTAGTTGGATGACTCTTTTTTGAGACAGCTTTATAATCTCTGAAGCTGCTGCTTCCCTTTGACTGGGTAGCACGTCGAGAAGTTTTCTTGGGAAATTTGGTGGACAAGAAAGGGGAACGGTGTAACCTCTGATGATAATCTTCTGCACCCAATGATCGGTGGTGATGGAGTGCCAGGCAGCTTGGTGCAGAGAGAAACAACCCCAACTGCTTCTAGAGTTAAGCAATCGGGCCGCCCCTCAGGAGCGCTGATAAAGCTGTCCAGATATAGAGTCCCCGGAGCCTTGGTTGCAAGGACCCCCTCTGCCTCTTTAGGGGTGTCTTCCAGAATTATTACCCCCTCTACTTCTGGGGGTATCATCACCATGTGTGGCACAGAAAAGAACCTGAGATTTCTTATGCCACATTTTCCCACTCCTCTGATTCTTGGAGAAGGTACATTGAGGGTTGGAAAATCATAGGTCTATGGCAGACAGGGTTTTTCCATCTTGCTCACACCTGGCTAGCGTGTCCTTCACCTTGGAGCCAAAGGGGGATGAAGCTTCAATGGGACCATTCAGAAAGGAAGACTTGAAGGGATCCATGAGGTCACAGATGCGCATCTAGGCATGACGTTTCATAACAATGCCTGAACCCACCGCTCTAGCTGCCCCTTCGGTCATGTGTTAGAGCAACCTCACGGATGAATTGGATATTGATTCCAGGGTTGCGAGGCCACTTTGTCCCTGACTTGTCAGACAACTTTCCTGTGAGTGTCCCAGGGAGTTCGGAGATCAAGTCCCTCTGGAGCCTTGTAAAATGTGCCAAATAATTCAGGGACTATATAGCAAAGGTCCCTGATGCAAAAACACTCTTCCCAAGTCTGTTCACTGCCCAGGACTCCCTGTTGGGCAGGTGAACAGCAGGATTTTCCTCAGTCAAGTCCTTTTTTGTGGCCACTGCCACCACCATAGTGTCAATTGGTAACCCTTTAGACCAGTGTGGATTCTCAGCAGGAGGGAACGGAATTTTGTCTGATCTCCGGGGGATCGCCTCAATAGAATCAGGGTTCTTCCATGTGTGCTGCATGATGAGCTGGACAAGTTCATTGGCAGGTGGGGTCACCCAAGAGGTAGATGGCCAGGCATGAAAAGCCTGCAAGAACACGGACTCCTCAGACAAAGGGTTGGAGGGCTTCCAGTCATTTCTCTGTTTTAACATTTCCAGGATGTCCCCAAAGGAGACATCATCAGGAGGTGACCGTGAGGACCCTTCACCATCATCGTAATCCATGTCTTCCATTAAGGACTCCTCAGGTCAGTCCACATGCTTCCTCTTACACGTCTTCTTTCGAGGGGGCTCCTCAGTGGGGTTCTCTGAAGAGGACTTGGAAGAGTGGATACCCTGAACAGGGATGTCCTGAGGCTTTTCTGCCCAGTGTCCTGGGGGGTGGTCTGTGACAGCTGCAGCTCAAATGGGCAAGAACTGGGATTCCAACATCATAGGAGTGCTACCAGAAGCAAAAGCCCTCTCCATCGCACGGAAGGCAGGCCCGCCTGCCCGAAGAGGGATGGGAGCCCAGAACCAAGAAAGACAACCTCGGGACTGGGGTCACACCCCACTCTGACAGTCCCACCCCCACTGGTGGAGGTTCAAGCAAGATCAGCGCGGACGCAGCCATCGTCACCAAGGAGGGAACTGAGGAGAAAGCTGGCACCATACCCTGGGCCAACGAGCCCCATCCCCCAATTCCCAGATTGAGGAAGGACTGGTTCGACAGGAACCGAAGACCAAAGGGACAAACTTGGAGCCAGAGCGAGGTGCACTGTAGGCGCTGAGAAAGTGGGGTCCAAGAAGAATGTCGGAACAGAAGGCTTTGGAACCTAGATGGTTGAAGGATGAGTGTAAGATGGAGTCCACGGATAAGTCAACCCAAGTCCAGCAGATGGATGGGTTTTAGAAAGTGATGGAATCCCCCTGGCTACTAACATCTGGTCCACAAGAAGCACCATGTTGTGTTCCAAAAGGATCCCGGTGGATCTAGTGGATACTCCAGACGGGGAGTCAGAATGTTCAAGAAAAGGGCTATATGCTTGCCCTAGAAATGGGTCTAATGAGGGGGAGTATCGGGTCCATTGGTGCAATGCCTGCCAGCACCGAAGTCTCTAATTTTGAGAGCAAAGGGGTCAGATCCAGTGAAGTCGGTACAACACTCGGTGCCGAAGTGGCACTCGGAGCTGAGACAGTCGGTTCCAAAATGGGAGTCAAAGTTAAAGGTGTGCCCTGAGCCGAACTAGCTACAGGTGCCGAAATCAAAATAGGCGTAATAAGATCTATGATCGGTGCCGGAGGCAGGGTCTGTGCCAATACAGGCGTCGGTATTGAAGGTTTTGAGATATCAGAGCCAAGGAAGGTAGAGCCGAAAAGGCAGACTTATGCTCCAACGATAACTTGGGGACCTTAGATTTCCCAGGTTTGTTCTGATCACCCGATGGTGAAGAAGGAACAGAATGGGATCTCTTTTTGTCCTTAGAAGGAGGGGTTGAGACCTCCATTGTAGAAATGGCCTCTGAGAAGGGAGACTTGAGTAACCCCTTCAGAATGAGTTTATTTTTGCTCTCATTAAGAGTGCGTTGGCTGAAACTTTGACAAATATCACATGGTGGCTGCACCAAAAGGTGGGCCACTCCCAAACAGTATATACAGTCATCATGCAACTCACTGTTAGGTAACTTGCCCTTACAAGAACTACAATGCTTAAAGCCAGAGGTACCCTTCTTATCCAACATATTAATAGAAAGGACACCACAACCAACTGTATAATCCAACAATAATGAAGTCACTCAGTTCAAAAAACACAAGAAGTCACAAGAAAAATACCAAAAGTACAACACACTGTATATGTGAAGAAAGAGAAACACCTGAATAGAGATAAAGGCTAACAGTTTAGGCAAGAGAAAGCAATACCAACTATGGTATTGAAGAAATACCACAAGGGTAAGGGAAAAGGCTGTACCAACAATGGTACCTAAGTTTACCTACAGAAACAAGGGGTAGAGTGAAAAATATACAGTTAGATTGAAGAAGAAACACTAGAAACACTAAATATTTAGTAAAATATGAAGATATCCAATAAACTTTTACACAAATATCAAAACAGATTTTACTTAGCTGAGAGCTCGGCTGAAATGCAGCTTTACGGCTATG